>NW_028318018.1:1876249-2045312 GCF_062004578.1 Staurois parvus
CATTTTATGCACTTCAACGACATCTCCTCGGGGTGACCCTGAATTTTACTGACTCCACAAAATTAGGCCCTTCATAAATCACCTCAACCAAAAATGTGCAGATGTGTATACTCCCCAGCAAAAAATCTGCGATGATGAATCCCTCATTAATTTTTATGGCCACCTTGCATTCAAACAATTTTTCCCCAGCAAGCGTGCCAGATATGGGGTCAGGGTTGGTGCTATCCTGGTATTTCAGGGCCTCCAAAACTGTGATAGGTAGTGAGGAAGTGAAATGAGGAAGTTGTGCACTTTCAGGCTTTCAAAGTGGTTATTGGATTTCAGGTTCCTGTATGTGGCTAGGCTCCCAAAAAGTCTCACATGTGGTACCCCCATACTTGGTAGAAGTAGCAGAATGTATTTTGGGGTGTAATTCCACATATACCCATGGCTTGTGTGAGAAATATATCACTTAAGTGACAATTTTGTGTAAGAGAAAAAAAAAGGAAAAAAAAAAATCTTCCATGGACTCAACATGCCTCTCAGCAGATAGCTTAGGGTGTCTTCTTTCTGAAAAGGGCTCATTGGGGGTGTTTGTACTATCCTGGTATTTTAGCACCTCAAGAAATGTGATGGCAGTCAGAAAGTAAAAGCTGTGTAAATTCCATTATCTATCCCATAGTTTGTAGATGATATAACTTTCACACAAACCAATTAATATGCAGTTATTTGGATTTTTTTTTTTAACAAAGACTTATAGCAAAATACATTTTGACCTAAATTTATGATGAAATTTGACTTAATTGGATATTTTTTATAACAGAAATGAGAAAATATTGTTTTTTTTTTCAAAAGATAGAGAATTAGAGCTTCAGAATCCCATCGTTGGGAGTTTGGTTGTATGAGTTTGTTTTTGGAGTAGGTGGTAGAAGGTAGAGAGATGGGAGCTGGAAGGTGTAGAGCTGTTGAAGAGTGTTATGAGGCCCATGGGCTGAGTGTTCTCACACCAGTGCAGGTGAGGTAGCATATGTCTAATTCTGAGGAATTTGTAGAAGTCTTTCTGGTCCTGAAAATAAGTGAGGCTGGGATCCTGAAACGTTGTTATGTAAGTGTTGTTCAGCAGATCTTTGACAGAGCCAATGCCCTTTGTGTACAAGTTTACAGGTGGATATCTTCAGATAGGAGTTCCAAGGTGAGAAGAGAAGGCATTGCAGAACGTTTTGCAGTATGTCCAAAGAGGATTACACCAAAGAGTTCCACATTCATATGATTGGTGTTTTGGTGTCCAGGAATTCTGGTCAGTTTCTATCATTGCACCATGGAGAGTATTCTTCCCATCCACACTGCAGTGTAGTATGATGGCTGTAGGATGGAGGATAGGAAGTGTCGGTCTCAGGAGGAGAAATAAAGCACAGCGGATCATAGGTACAGATCTATCGAATTTGGACACAGCTATGCCAGCAGACTAAAAAAGAAAGCAAATGGCATAGTGATCCATCCCGGTTACAGTGTGTTTGTATCTATGATAAATGACAGGCTAAACCCACCTGGAGACTTTCTCCACACCTGGAGTGTGCTGAGTTCTTGGAGAACGTCTACACAGTGTTTCCAGATTGGCTTTATCACCCCAACGAGCTCGCTCCAGTTCATGGATGTCATCATTATGTTTGGAGGATCTCACCAGTCAGGAGCCTTTCCTGTCATCCTACATGTTCCCTTCTGAGGATTGTTCTATCCCTGTACTTTGTTTAACATTTTCATTATGAGAGGATTGATGTATATTTTTATACTTTAAAGCAGGGCTTAAAATTTCGAGTCTAGACCTACTTGCCAGGCAAAAACCTTACTCTCCACCATTTGCCCCACCCCACCTTGCCCAGGTCTGTCTCCAACCCCACCCCCAGCCCTGCCCCCAACCCCGCCCCTAGCCCTGCCCCAAACCACACCCCCTTAAAGCTTATGAAATTACATTTTTCTTTAGAATAAATAGTCCAAAATATAAAAAACTGCAGTTATAACATAACTTTATGTCAATTTAAACATCACAGCAATAGCTTAATAGCAATAGGGTGCAATCAAAATATCACGTTTTACAGCTTTAAACCTGGAGTGAACATTTTGTATTTTTTTGTTTATCTCCTGCATCTTTAGTAACTAAAGTCTCTTTTAAAAGATGTAAATTTAGTTAATGTAATTTACCTTAAGCTGGTGGGTGTAGGGATGTGCAGTGTTGGTGGGTCTCTCCTTCAAGTGTCTCCCACGCCGGTGTAGAGCAGGCTTCTCCTCGTGTCCCCCAAGGCAGTGTAGAGTGGGCCTCATGTCCCCCAAGGCAGTGTAGAGCGGGCCTCGTGTGCCCAAGGCGATGTAGAGCATGCTCCATGTGCCCCTAGGCGGTGTAGAGTGGGCTCCATGTCCCCCAAGGTGGTGTAGAGTGGGCCTCGTGTCCCCCAAGGTGGTAGAGAGTGGGCCTCATGTCCCCCAAGGCAGTGGAGAGTGGGCCTTGTGTCCCCCAAGGTGGTGTAGAGCGGGCCTCGTGTCCCCCAAGGTGGTAGAGAGTGGGCCTCATGTCCCCCAAGGCGGTGGAGAGCGGGCCTTGTGTCCCCCAAGGTGGTAGAGAGTGGGCCTCATGTCCCCCAAGGTGGTGGAGAGCGGGCCTTGTGTCCCCCCAAGGCAGTGGAGAGCGGGCCTCATGTCCCCCAAGGCAGTGGAGAGCGGACCTCAAGTCCCCCAAGGCGGTGGAGAGCGGGCCTTGTGTCCCCTAAGGCAGTGGAGAGCGGGCCTCGTTTCCCCCAAGGTGGTGGAGAGCGGGCCTCTCCTCGTGTCCCCCACAGCGGGGGAGAGCGGACCTCTCACCTCTCCTCGAGACCCCCCGCGGCAGTGGAGTGCGGGTGTCTCCTCCCAGCGGAGGAGAGCAGACCTCTCCTGCACCTGTCCCCTCAGCGGCACTGCCAGTGTAATGACGGTGCCAAAGAAGAAGCCGGAAGTCGGAAACCGGAAGTTGGAAACTGGAACTCGGCTTCACAATGAGGCTTGGAGCTCCATCTGTGCTCGCCACACAAGGATTTCCCTTCGTATTTGGCGAGCGGGCGAGCTGCTTTTTCAAGCCCTGCTTTAAAGAATCATTTTACATTTTCTTCACCAAAAAGATTGATTTCAGAGGGAATCTGTTTTAATGTATTTTCTATATGTAATAAAATATCTTTGTTAAATCATTGGCTACATAAGAGCTAGAATTATATTTTCTCTTGCTTGTGTGTTATATTTGAGTTTCCCTGGTAGCCGTGTAAGGCAGATATTTTACAGGAGTGATTATTCAGGCTGTTCACACCAATGTGTTTTTTAGTACTTTTTGTTTTCAGAAACACACTCCAGTCCATTAAATATGGTTTCCTATGGGCCATGTTCACATCTAGGCTTTTTTCAACTGCTGTGTTTTTGGAAAGGGTCAGCATTTTTGATACAACCGAGTTCTATGGAGAATTTGCTGAAATGCATGGTTGTGCATTTTTGCATTTTTATTGTGCCCAGCAAAAAAAAATGACTTTGGAAAAAAAAATAAAACTGAACAAAACACGAAATGTGCCACAAAGGTATCACAAACGTATCAAAATGCAAGTGTACAATCCAAACGTTCCTGCATTAAAAATGGCGGTTTGTATAAGTGGGTGCTGCAGCGACCGTCGATCTGAACCGAACAGAATCAGCGAGGGAGAATGTCACCAGCACACCGAGGATCACCAATATGGGGCCAAAAGTTTTACTGAATGATCACATAGTTACAGCAAGGCAATGTTTCGGAGACTCGCAGGACCCTTTGTCACATGCCTGATGAAGGGGTCCTGCGAGACTCCAAAACATTGCCTTGCAGTAACTATGTGATCGTTCATTAAAACCTTTGGACCCATATTGGTGATCCTCGGTGTGCTGGTGACATTCTCCCTTACAAACATATCAAAAACACATAAAAAATGCAAAATGAACTGCGAAAAGAACAAAAAGCAAACTAAAAAGGTGTGAACAGAGCCTTACAGATGTTTCTTGGGGTTGCAGTTCCTCTGAGCTCCTCAAGGTGGGGATCTCACTTCTACCCAGACAGGAAGTTTCTATGGAAGACAGACAGGAAGTGATGTCATGTACAGGCAGGAAGTGATGTCAGGTACAGACAGGAAGTGATGTCAGGCAGGAAGTTCCAAGTGGTTTTGAAGTAGAGAAGAGACGTTACCAGAAGTGGCAGCAGAGGAGGTAATAAGACATTATTTTCTATTTACACCCAGTAACCCCTGTCATGTCCGTCCTCTTCCTCCATAGTCACGTCCGTCCTCTTCCTCCATAGTCACGTCCGTCCTCTTCCTCCATAGTCACGTCCGTCCTCTTCCTCCATAGTCACGTCCGTCCTCTTCCTCCATAGTCACGTCCTTTCTCTTCCTCCATAGTCACGTCCGTCCTCTTCCTCCATAGTCACGTCCGTCCTCTTCCTCCATAGTCACGTCCTTCCTCTTCCTCCATAGTCACGTCCGTCCTCTTCCTCCATAGTCACGTCCGTCCTCTTCCTCCATAGTCACGTCCGTCCTCTTCCTCCATAGTCCTGTTCGTCCTCTTCCTCCATAGTCACGTCCGTCCTCTTCCTCCATAGTCACGTCCTATCTCTTCCTCCATAGTCACGTCCGTCCTCTTCCTCCATAGTCATGTCCGTCCTCTTCCTCCATAGTCACTGTGATGTCTTTTATCTCCAGCAGATGATGATACACACATATATAGTGTGGGAACCCAGATGAACCCCTTCAGGGGCAGAACATTCCCCCACTTCCGGGGCCGGAACATTCTCCTCATTGTGGAGATAAATTCTAGTAATATGGTCCTCTAAACAAACAGCACTGACAATAAATAGACAAGACAAGGACCATCCTGACCATACATGGCCTACAAAGGGCAATGATGACACTACACAGGCAGCCAATGGGCAATCATTACACTATGCAGCCAACACAATGATGGAGTGCCGGGGTCAGGAGTATGGAGCATAGAGCCCCTTACATTGCTGCTCAGGAGGAAGAAAACATTCCCCAGCCGGCCATGAAGAATATGTTCCATCATTGGTGTCAGAGGGAGGGAAATACTGAGGGAAGTAGAGGACTGAGGGGTCTCTGAGGAGGTAGTGGGACTAAAGAACTCTGGATCCTCTGAGGGTTTCCTGCATCTGAAGGACTCTGGGACCTCTGAGGAGGAGGAGTAACTGAAGAACTTTGGGAGCCTGTTAGGAGGTAATAGGGCTGAACAACTCTGAGAGGTTAGTGGGGCTGAAGGACTGTGGGGGCCTCTGAGGGGGTATTCAGGCTGCAAGGCTCTGAGGTAAGAGGGGGCTTTAGGGCTCATAGGAACTCTTGGTCTCTGATGGTCCTCCCACCCCACCTTCACTTACTTTTCTGACCTCCTTAAAGAACTCCTGCCAGCACGTGTAGGGATTCTTCACCTCACCATCTCACTGGTCAACAAATATATAGCAAGACACAAAATAGAACAAAGAAGGACACTTGGTCCTTGGGGAGGTCTGTTTGCATAGCATTAACCACTTCCAGACCGGACACTTTTACCCCTTCCTGTCCAGGGCAATTTTTAGCTTTCAGCGCTATCACACTTTGAATGACAATTGCGCGGTCATGCAACACTGTACCCATATGAATTTTTTACCATTTTTTTGAGACAGATAAAGCTTTATTTTGGTGGTATTTATTCACCGCTGGGATTTTTATTTTTTTTACTATGTAAATGAAAAAGTTCAAAAATTTTGAAAAAAAGTGTTTTTTTAAATAAAATTTTGCAAATAAATAATATTTCATCATAAATCTTAGCCAAAATTTATTCCGTTATTTTTTTAGTAAAAAAAAAAAATCCAAATTAGTTTATAACCAAAAATTATAATTTTTAAACATTTTTTTTTACATTTTATTTTATTTTTTTATATTATTATTTTTTATTTTTATTTTTTTTTTACATACTGTCACCCTAGCAGTACACTGTCACCATGGTGACACTGTACTACTTGTGGAGGGTGATGAAGATTTTTTTTTTACACTGATTGCTTTTACACCCATATAGGATGTAAAAGCAATAATTTCTCTTTCTCTCTGTCTGCATTCTTGCAGTCATTGAGAATTACTGAGTGAGCTGTGAGTGGTCACAGCTTGTCACATGGTACAAGCCTGTTGTGAATAGCCCTGTACCATGTGACCTCTGTGATCATTCACAGATTTCACACATAGTAAGCAATGATGTCACAAGTGACATCTTCCTTACTACTTTGCATGTGATCACTGATTCGCCATTCAGTGATCACATGATCAGGACCTCGTACAGAGGTCCCGTCCGACAATCGGTGTTTCACTGTGTCCGGAGGACACAGCGGGCACCGGATCGCGGTGGCGCGCGCTCCCAGGGAGCGCGCACAGCTAGAAAAGGCGGGTGCCGTTTATGAACGGCAACCCGACCCTGGACTGCCACCGCCCTGCCGTTTATAAACAGCAGGTGGACGGCAAGAGGTTAATGCTTAATGGGCGGACAGTCCAATACCTTCCCATGACACAGAATCTGGCAGTGCCCGGTACTAGAATTCAGAACCTCAAAAATCCACTGCCCCTCTGTACAATGTCCTGGAAATGTCAGAATACTTGGCAACTAAGAGATCAAACCCTTCCCCCTGCTGTCCTCCTCCTACCCACACATAGAAGAGATGAGAACAGACTCCTCCCCCACAGCTCTCTACTCCACCAGTAGCATCCTCCTGCTACCCAATCCCTTCTCTTACTGAAGAGAGTGACAGTGACATCACTCCTGTCAGTCAGCAGGCTGCTGGAGATTGGAGCCTTGCAGCTGGAGTTCTGCCAATTATCCTGATTATCCAGCAACTCCAGCCAAAAATCAGCAATTCAACATTCTCACAGCACTGCCTCAGAGCAAACAGGTCATAGGAAGGATCGTATTTATCATTCCTTGTCTGCAGATCTAAAACTCATCAAAACCAGTTCAGAGACCAAACAAACCCAACAGAGAAAAGGGGATTTCTGATGCAGCAGGTCAAGAGGGTCCCGGAACCTTGAAGATTTAGTAAACACTAAACAGTCCAGACTAAACGTGTTCCCATGGGGGGAGTAGTTCTTCAATGTCCATCAACCCTCCTATTCCCCCCTCACATCCACATCCTATTATTGTGTGACCAATACCATCCAAATCATTCTTACTTTCATTTCCCAAAGTTATCCGTCTACAAGGAGACCTGTATAGATCACATGATGGCACCAATGAGGATGGAGGAGGACCGGAGTCACATGACTGAGAAGATACTAAACTTCACCCTGGAGATCATCTACCTGCTGACTGGAGAGGTGAGGAGGATTCTGGGAGGTCACATGACATCACTCTCATCTCTATTAATAAAACACGGACCTGACCGGAGAGGTGAGGAGGATTCTGGGAGGTCACATGACATCACTCTCATCTCTATTAATAAAACACGGACCTGACCTGAGAAGTGGGGAGGATTCTGGGAGGTCACATGACATCACTCTCATCTCTATTAATAAAACACGGACCTGACCGGAGAGATGTGGAGGATTCTGGGAGGTCACATGACATCACTCTCATCTCTAATATTAAACACAGACCTGACCGGAGAGGTGAGGAGGATTCTGGGAGGTCACATGACATCACTCTCATCTCTATTAATAAAACACAACCCTGACCGGAGAGGTGAGGAGGATTCTGGGAGGTCACATGACATCACTCTCATCTCTATTAATAAAACACAGACCTGAGCGGAGAGGTGAGGAGGATTCTGGGATTCTAACATGATATTCCTATTGGTTCCTCAATACAGAGATTTCCTCTTCTGAAGTCAGGTGATCATATGACCATCACAGTGCCTCCATGTGACTCCCTAAACCCTGAGATACACAACATGCAGAAGATTCTAGAAGTCACCAAGAAGATGATGGAGCTGCTGACAGGAGAGGTGAGCGGTGCCGGGAATTCTGGGACATTCTCCAATCACTGATAGTATCATTAGGATCTGTACATTATCTGCATTGTTACCATTGATGTCATTTTATTATATATTCAGAGTGGAATCCTCGGGGATGATAATATTGATGTTAAAGAAGAGTATAAAGAGGAGGATGAGGAGTATGGAGTGATGGAGGAGTTTTCAGAAGGACACAAGGATATGATGGAGCCACCTAATACCAGGAACCCACCAGAGAGATGTCCCCGTCCTCTGTATTCCCGGGATTCCACACAGGAAAATCACACCATCCCTCACCATTACAAGGTTGGTGGGATGGAGCATCTAGAACATGGACTTGTGGAGATGATGTGGGGATTTTTCATGTAATCTTATATTTATATATTTGGTGAAATTTCTCATTCTCTTGGTTTAGAGTGAAGATCTGATGTATATAAAAGTTGAGGTGAAATCAGAAGAAGAAGAGGCGTATGTGAGGGATGATCAGCAGTCTATGGAGGAGGATGGAATAACGGGGACATTTATAGAGGAGGACACTCCTACAGAGATCAGCACAGGTGGGTCATGAACACTAAATCCATTCCTCCACCCATACTGCTCACTGATTGGTCCAGAGTAGGGCGGGGACTGGGTGATATCAGCCTGTAATCCCCTGGTCACTTTCCTGAGCTGTGTTCCCCGTCCTGTATTCCTGGATTTCTCTCGGATAATCTTCCTTCTCTGTGCTGCAGACACAATTTATGTATCTAGACTGGATTTATGGAGATTCTGGGGTTCAGCTGGAAGCTAAATATTAATTCATTGCCTCTGCTCAACGTAGACACCTGTCAGAGCCTAGACTTGAACCCAGGACCTGTACTGTGTCTGGTAGTAACTCTTCGCACTGAGCTACCTGATATAATGGACGGCACTTTGCTTAATCCATTGCTGTGTTTTCTGCTGAACCTTGAACTCTTTGCTCCTCCCATGAACTTCCTGATTTAAGCCATGTCTCTGCACTTCCTGGTTGGCAGATTATTGTTCCTTCTCCATCCAATATCTTGCCCTTGTCTCTCCTGCTACCTTCTGTACCTTCACTACTGACCTGGAACCACTTGTTACTGACCCTTGGCTTGTTTATTGACTACTACTACTGTGACCTGGTACTAACACGCAGCAATACCCATACCCACCATCTGGAGCTCTGGTGATACTGGTTACTGCTTAGACCCCGCACCTCAGGTGAGCCTACGTCATCTGTCATGGTGACCTGCCTGTATACCTATCCTGTTGGTTGGTCTTCTTCTATAAATACTGGTCTCTGAGCCTGACCTCTGACCAGCACAGAAAAATCTGACCCAAACATGGAGGCCGCTATAGCCTACCAAGAAAAATGTTCCGAACTGGAAAGTGTAGTAAAGGGGCAACAGGAGAAAATCCATGACTGTAAAGATGATTGCTGGGCATATGTTCCTGTGATGTTGCTAACACAGGCATGCCTCTGTCATGATGAGTGATAGAGGGGGTGGGGACCCTCGTCCTATAATCCCCTCATCACTGTCCTTCCTATAAAAGACAGTTCTGGTTGTTTCCTCACTCTCTGACTAAGGTCCATGAATAAAGAAATGACCTGGTAGGAGATCAGAGGAGCCATTTCCTAGTTCCCTTGAGGGTGGAATTGTAAGCTCCTCAGAGACCAAGCTGCCTGATGTGGGCGGAGTCCTGGTTTGGGGGAACCAATCAGCTCCTGTCTAGTAATCTTTGTCTTTGTATTTTAGTCCATGGCCGGGAGATGAGGAAAACCTCCGAGGATTGTCTCACTTTGTCTCCAGACTGGAAAGTAGAAGATGAGGACACCACACAGTATAGTCCAGGAGAAAACCCGGCTCCCTCCAATGTCCATCCGGCACCACCCAGTGTAGATGGACCATCGGATTCCTCGTATCCTGAGGAACCTCAGACTGTGCGGGGCCGGGCCGGCCTTCCAACAGGGAAGAGCTTCTCCTGTACTGAGTGTGGGAAGGGTTTCTGTTCTAAATCCAAACTTAATGTGCATAAAAGATCTCACACGGGGGAGAAGCCGTATTCCTGTCCTGAGTGCGGGAAATGTTTTTCAAGGAAGACCCGTCTTTACACACATCAGAGATCTCACACGGGAGAGAAGCTGCATTCCTGTCCTGAGTGTGGGAAAAGTTTTTCACAGAAGTCCAGTCTTTGCACACATCAGAGATCTCACACTGGGGAGAAGCCATATTCCTGTCCTGAGTGTGGAAAGTGTTTTTCAGATAAGTCCAATCTTAACAAGCATCAGAGATCTCACACGGGGGAGAAGCCGTATTCCTGTCCTGAGTGCGGGAAATGTTTTACAAAGTCTTCCAATCTTTACACACATCAGCGATCTCACACAGGGGAGAAGCCGTACTGCTGTCCTGAGTGTGGGAAATGTTTTTCACAGACGTCCAGTCTTCATAAACATCAAAGATCTCACACGGGAGAGAAGCCACTTTCCTGTCCTGAGTGAGGGAAATGTTCCTCACTGAAGTCCTGTCTTCCTGTACATCAGGGGTCCCACACAACCCTGGAGGTGTATTAGTGCCTTGAGTGTGGGAAATGTCTTCTAGATGAATGTTGCTGGACATCCCAGCTCTCATGTGGGGAAGAAGCACACCCTGATATACACCTCAGATATACTCCATGGCTGATCTTCATCATGGAAGAAACAGTCCATAAGGAGATCAGAGGCCCCAAAAGACATGGATGAAGTGTGGGACCGGGTCAGCCATTGATAGCAGGAGAAGAATAAAAATGGAGTCCTGCCCTGTGATTGGCTGAGTACATTTTGTGGTGGGAGATTTCACAAACACTTGGAGGTCTTTTTAAAAAAAAATGGTTCTACCTCCTGTATACCGGACACTTCCACCCCATTCCTGCCCAGGCCGACTGGTAACTATCAGCGCTCTCACACTTTGAATGACAATTACACCGTCATGCAACATTGTACCCAAATTATATTTTTGTAATTTTTTCACACAAATAGATATTTATTTTGGTGGTATTAAACACCACTTTTTACCAATTTTGCTTGTTTCTTGTTTTTACAAATAAATTGTCTTTCCTTATAAATGTAGACAAAGGTGTATTCTGCTCCATTTCTTGGGTACAATAACCCCAATCAGTGTCTATGATTCAGTGTGTAGGAGAGTTATAGAGTCTACAAACTATGGGATAGATGTCTGAAAATCCATCATGTCTGATGACGGCAGATCTCATTTCTGAGGATCAAAAACACCAGAACGGTACAAATTGTCAGAACTTTATCTGTGAGGAAATAATCCGTATACAATTCATGGAAACAGGCGGGATCTGGAATGAAGGAGATTCCCTACTAATTCTCACAAAGTAACCGACATCCCAGTTCTGTATTTGTGATAATTGGAAGACAAAATAAAACACAATAATGTGCAAAAATATATATTTATTAATAATATAAATCAGTACAAAATGGGGATGAAATCTAATAGGTGATGATAAATAATAAACAATACAAGATAACAGTACAATGATCTAATCCACAATAATGGGGAGAAATACAAGCCAGCAATTACTTCCAAATATTAATGAATTACATCCAACTGTCTGGAAATGTCGTGTAAGAAATCAGTAACTCAGCAACATGTGACAACAGATATACAAATCCTCCCCGTGATCTCTCTACACCCAGATATTCAACGCTCAACGTGTACCTTGCCATGACTTGATCTGGAATCCCATACACAGGCCAATCCAATCCGCTTACAATCTGAGATGAAGATGTAATGTTACATGAAGTAGTCTACCTTGTCATATATATACTGTATATATCCGGATAAACCATTTTGAGTCTAGACCTACTAGCCAGGCACAAACCTTACTCTCCACCAGTTGCCCCACCCAACCTTGCCCAGGTCCACCTCCAACCCCACCCCCAGCCCATCCCCCAACCCTGTCCCTAGCCCTGCCCCCAACCACACCCCCTTAAAGCTTATAAAATTACATTTTTCTTTAGAATAAAGAGTCCAAAATATAAAAAAACTGCAATTATAACTTTATTATGTCAATTTAAACATCACAGCAATATCAATCGGGTGCAATCAAAATATCAAGTTTTACAGCTTTAAACCTGGAGTGAACATTTTGTATTTTTTTGTTTATCTCCTGCATCTTTAGTAACTGCAGTAAAGTCTCTTTTAAAGGATGTAAGTTTAGTTTACAGAAGTATAGCATAAGAAAAAGTGCTTATTTTGATGCCAAAAAACATGGAATAATAATTACTGTAAACATGTTGTATTTTTTATCTCCAGCAGAGACCTTAGAGAAGTGCGGCATTAAGAAAAAAGAAAAAGTGCCTCTTTTGATGGCCAAAAAACATAAATAACAATAGTAAACATTTTGCATTTTTTATCTCCAGCATCTTATTAAAAGAGAGCTTAGAGAAGTAGTGCATTAAGAATAAACAAAGAAGTGCTTATTTAGATGCCAAAAAACATTGATGTTCAGTTATATTATTATTTCCTCACCCTGAATGTAACTTACAGTTTTGAAGGGCCCAGACTGGGGCTAGTAATGCTTTCTCACAGTCATTGGATGTGATGTGTACAGGTGACAGGGAATTACTGGCATAGGCAATGATTGGTTCAGATTGTCTTGTATTTGATCCAGTACAGCATTGATACTGAGGTTTGTGATCCAGTACAGCATTGATACTGAGGTTTGTGATCCAGTACAGCATTGATACTGAGGTTTGTGATCCAGTACAGCATTGATACTGAGGTTTGTGATCCAGTACAGCATTGATACTGAGGTTTGTGAATCCAGTTCCCAGATAGAAGGGTTTTCCTCCTTCTGGATAAGCCAGGCACGGGGCTTGGGTGAGTTTCCTTGTCAGCTCATTCATGGCTCGCTCCTGAGCCCCCCCCATGTCCATGGTATATTCTTCTTTAGTAATGTCAATAAAGGTTTCCTGATTTCTGCCTAGTCATCAATAAACGTAGGTGAGTAATTCATCACACCCACAAATGATCTCACGTCACTGATGTTGGGGGGTGTTTTACACTTAATCACATGTGTCACGGACGGAATGCCTGCTCCTCTTCTGCCACCCCCCCCCCGGTGCCTGTGTCTCCCCTGTGTCCCCTCACCCTCTGCATAGGATGAGAAGTGGCACCTCTCCCCCCCACCTCTTGTCACCTCTTCACATCCTGATGCACCCTTTGAAGAAAGGCTGCGCAGGATGGGGGGAAAGTGACCACCCGCCGGGTGTTCCAGCGCAGTACTGCCGACCTGTCTCCACATGCCCCCCGGTGGGCGCAGCATGTGCATGAGGCTTCCCGAGCTCTGCACCCACCAGAGACAAATATTGCACTCCTGAAAGTGCGGCCAGAGTAAGGGGCGTGCCTCGTTGCCCCAGCAACCCGACGCTGGACTGGCCGTTGCCAGAGCAACCAGGAAGTGTCTTGCGCTCGCTTAAGAAGGCCGGCGCAGGACCCAGGTGGGTGTGTGTTCATCCCCCACTCAGGACAGGGTGCTGTGAGGGGTCTGAGCTGTGGCCAGACCCCCACAGCCGGTACCCACTGCAACTCTGCCTAATACTCTGGGGCCAGGATCACCCACTGCTGCTATGCACCAGAAATATCTGCTGTGGGTCCCACAATACGCTGCCTAATATGCTGGGGCCAGGATTACCCGTTGCTGCTGTGTGTCAGAACTACCTGCTTTGTGGAGTACCTGCCATGTACTGAGGGTTGTCGTGGCCTGTTAACGACCACTGGGAGCCAGAAAGAACCCCGGCCAGAACTGTGAGTGTCCATACCCCTGTTTCCCCTGCCTGGACTGTCCGTGAACTCCCCCCTTATTTCTCCCTACCGGGACTTTCCGAGAGCCCCTCCATTACCCTCCCTAGACGCTGAGTTTCCGCTGATTGCTGTTGTACCTAGAGGGCTGTGTGAGGGCTGTGCTGAGGTCAGACCCCACAGCCAAGACCCCGCTGAGTCCCCGTGAGCCTGATGTTGTCCCTAGAGAGCTGTGTGGGGGCTGTGCCGAGGCCAGACCCCACAGCCAAGATCCTGCTGAGTCCCCATGAGCCTGCTGTTGTCCCAAGATAGCTGTGTGAGGGCTGAGCTGAGGTCAGACCCAACAGCCAAGACCCCTCTGAATCCCTGTGAGGCTGCTGTTGTCCCTAGAGAGCTGTGTGGGAGCTGTGCTGAGGTCAGACTCCACAGCCAAGACACCATTGAGTCCCCATAAGCCTGCTACCATGAGTGTCCCTAGAAGCCACCTGCTGCTGAGTGTCTGCAAGCCACTTACCGTGAGTGTCCCTAGAAGCCGCCTGCTGCTGAGTATCTGCAAGCCACTTACTGTGAGTGTCCCTAGAAGCCGCATGTTGCGGAGTGCCATGAACTGCCCCTATTGTGTGCCCAACTTACCCTTGCCCAAACTGTCCTTATTGTGTGCTCGGATTACCCTTGCCTGAACTGCCCCATTGCATGCCCAGATTATAGCTACCTGGACTGCCCCCTGAGTGCTTGGGCCATCGCTACCCGAAGTGCCCTATCGTGGGCTGTATTACAATTATTTTGGGCCCCTCTCTTCCCCTTTTTGGGTACCTGGACTCTACCTTCCTGCCCTGATTGAGTGCCTTCCATAGTTCAATAAAGCTTTGTGTGTTTACCATCTTCTTTGTCTGTCCTGTCCTGCCTACGCTTCCATCACAACATCCTCCACTTTCTTCTTTTGTGGATTTAGGCCTTCAGAGGTCACTTCATGTCCAAGGAAGGTGACTTTGGTACGGCACCATTGGGCTTTCTGTAATGAGGTTGTAACACCTGCCTCTCTCAGCTGATTTAGCCCGTCTCAGGTTTTGGATATGCTTTTCAACAGAAGTACTTTTCAATAAAATATCATCCACATATGTTACATTTCCTCTCTCTGCAGCATCAGGCATGGCCTTATGTAAGAACCAGCAAATTCATGGCCTGAGTTTATGTAACCTAAAGGCATACGGGTCCAGGTATATTGTTCTTTATCCAAGGTGAAGGCCAGTCTGCATTGGTCTCCAGGACTTATCCTGACTGTCCAATAACCTTGGGCACAATCCAGCGCTAAATCTAAAGTCAAACCAATTATAGTGTTTTGGGGCAAAGAGATTTCATTTGGGGCTCCATTATTAATAATTATTTGGGTTTTCAGTGTCTGGATATTCACCATTGGTGTAGGATTTACCAAAATTCCTGATTGTTGCATCTTATTTGAGAGAACATATAAATGCATCAGGATTCTTTTTGTCCTTTTTGTACCTGTATAGGTACATCATGTGGTACTAATATGTTTCCTGCATATGGCACTATCTGGGATGATTTAAGGGCTTCATGTTCATCTATAAATTTACATAGATCCCATTTAATCTGGTCCACAATGTGGAATTTACCAGATCTGTGTGTATGGCAAAGCGATGTACTAGATCATTGCCAATGTAAATCTGATACCGGGGCTCAGTGATTACCAGGAATAAATGATTGGCCGTTTTACCCCCAACTGAAATGGATAACATGCATTTGGCAATAATATTATGACTTTTGGGGTCATTATCCAGATCATGGATCCAGTTATCCTGAGGGTTGGGATACCTGACTACTTTAGGATTAGACATTTGTTTTAGTAGATCTCTACTAATGTAACTATTTCCTGGTGTAAAGCCAGTTTAGCCTTTTTAGTTCTTCCCAGGTCATTGACTTTGAAGGGAAAGAACACATCCTCATTCACCTTTCCAATCCTTGCTAGGAATTGTGTATGATTACTGAACCCAGTAGAGTCAGTATCTTCTCTATGGAGATGAATAGAACGTCCCCTTCCAGGCAGACATCTCTGACTCTTTCAGGGGACACACATCTGGTGTTCTCCTCCTGTCCACATAAGGTGGAGGTAGGTGTTGCCTGTAAGAAGGAAACATCTGGAATTTGGCTGTTCCTGAAATGGACCTCAATAGAGTCCGGTCTTTCCTCCATCACGTGGCAGTTACACGGATTGTGATAGGATTGGGAGTGCTCATAATTAATTGGCACATTGACCTGTGACCATATAACCTCACTGATAAAATCAATGACAGGGTTTCATCTCTGAAGGAGATCTATAGCAATAATTAGGGGTCATAGGGCAAACCAACTAGCAGTGTGGGATGGCAGATTCTTTTATTTCCCACTATGAAATGTAGCCAAGCCGTACCTGATACCTTCATGGCTGTACCGGATACACTCACAGGTTTTGCTGGGAAACTTTTCACCTTTATATTTCCCTGAAGAGAAGTCTTGGATTTGTTGGAAATCTTTCTGAGTTCTAATAGTTGCTTGGCTCCCCGTGTCTAATAAAGCCGTGATCTTTGGTAAATGATGATGTCATTCCACTTCAATGGAATACCTTTTGTCAATGTCCTGTAATGGGCAGAGGTACCTTGGGTGAGAAGTGAAGGTGTCTTTATGCTTTGTCTCATCCGCTGACCCCCCCTTCTTCTTCACATGGAAGCTCCTTGGACGGCTTGTCACGTTTTCATTGTGGAGGATTCTGTGGGCTGTAATACAGAAACACAAACATTCTGCCCCCCCTTACCTTTTGGCATAGGACAGGTTCAATCCTTCTCAGACATACAGACACTTGGCTTCATTTGTGCTCTCTTGTTTATCGGGACATTACAGGCATTATCATTGTTCGATGCTTTAACCTGTTCATTCCTGCTTCCTACTGAGGACGATTTTCCGCAGGATTGGGATTCCCTAAAAAAGGATTCTTAGTGTTAGCAGTGAAGAAATTGGTTATTTCCCCATTTGTTCTGCTAATACACTGAACTGACCTGCATCTGCTCCAGGCTTCATACAGATTACTTCTACTTTTCCAATGAACTTTTGGGTTTGGAGTTTTGGAATTGGATGTCTGGGATCTGACAGAACTTTCTGTTTCAGAACCAGATTGGACCTTTTTCTGGTTGGACCTGTAATTCTGGTAATAACCTCCCTGATTTCTCCTGTCGCTTAGTAAATTGATGCTTTTTGTCTGAGTTGTCAGTGACAGGGACCTTCTTGAAATCCAGATTGGGTTTAGACTTCTTCTGACTGAGAGGTCTGGAGCTTCAACAACTTCAGCATAACTCCTTTTTGGGGATTCAAACTTTCTGGGATCCTTTTTAATCTGAGTCTCAGCTATGTTTTCTGTGGGCTTTGTAAATCTCCTGCCCTGAGACTCTTCCCCATGCTGTAATCCAGCGTAGAGGGCGGTCCTCTCTGTCAGCAGCCAATCCAGAGTTTTTCTGAGATTGTCATCCCGGGCCAAAATCATTTCTTTTTTATTTGGGAAAGCATCATAAAACAATTGGACACATTCAGGGCTGTCATAATCAGGATCTTTTTCAGCCAGGCTGTAGGCATTCTTGAGAACTGACAAAAACTCTCGGGGACTTTGATTTGGCCGACATTTTAAAGTCAAAATGTCTCTTTTATCAGCAGTAGCTGAGCTGTAGGGACCAAATTCTGCTTTTATTTCTGATACCACTTCAGACCATCTTATTACACCCGTGTCTCTGAGGCAAGTCAAGAAATTCCTGTGCTTTGGCTGAGACACCCATGGGACAAATTCAGTTTTCTGTTTGTCAGAATTCAAACTTCGGGTCATCATCGCCTCCTCGTAGGTTTCTGTGTGATCAATTGTAGAAGGGATCCTTTCTTAGTAAAGAGGCCCACAGTTTCTGTTAGGAATGGTATCACTTTGGTGGTATCATACACAGGCCTCTGGGATTTTCTCTCACTTTTGGGGTGTTTATTAAGTGGGATGGGTCTTAATTTAGGAAGATAATGTTCCCTACTGGAAGGCATTTCATCCTCATCTGGGGGGTCACTGTAGTTACTCTCAGATTCTGAATCCTCTGATTTTAATGGGATTACAATTTTAGGGCTCATAGAATGGTCTGGGTGTGAGCTGCTAAAGGGTTCAATGACATTTGTAGTCTGCCAAGTAGAAGGTGTAACCCTTGTACTGCTGGCTTTTAGCTCCTGTGTCTCCGGTACCAATTGCTGATTTGCGCGGTTTTGGACATCTACCTCATGCTGGAGATGGGTATTCGCAATGCTCAGCTTTTCACATTCTCATTTCTAAAGTTGATTTTATCCCTTTACAGTCAGACAAATCCTCAGAGATCTGATCTAGACTCTTAACCACCTCCCATCCGGCCGTTGTATATAAACAGCCAGATGGTGGCAGTGTCATGTTTCACATGACTGTCATATGCCTTTAAGTGTTTTCTATATTTTTTCTCTGCTCCTCCCTTTCCTTTGGTTTAGTTAATGTTGTATAGATAGCCCTCCCCCTTTCTCAGGAATGCATTGCAGCTCTAGCCTCATGTCATGGAGCAGGAAACATTATGATCTTTTGACCTATCGAATGTTCATTGTTGTAAGATTCTCTCAGTTTATGGAATAAACTTCACAAGATCTACAAGATGTCTTATTGATTGAGTCACTGACTGTGGTATCCAGCTGAGGTTGAAGTTATAGCTATCTCATCACAACTTTAAGTTACAGAGATCACACTATCAATGCTTAGATTGGAGAGACAGAACAGGCAGTGCAGGGGCAGCTGGCTGTTTATAAACAGCCTCCCCGCCCCCTGCTTGTTCGCGCTCCCTGGGAGCAACGCGATCCGGTGCCCGCTGTGTCCTCCAGACACAGTGGAACACCGATCGTCGTATGGGACCTCTGTGTGAGGTGCCAATCATGTGATCACTGATTGGCCAATCAGTGAGCACATGCAGAGTAGTAAGCAAGATGTCACTTCTGACATCATTGCTTACTATGTGTGAAATCTGTGAATGATCACAGAGGTCACATAGTACAGGGCTATTCACAACAGCCTTGTACCATGTGACAAGCTGTGACCAATCACAGCTCACACAGTATTTATCAATGGCTGCAAGAATGCAGCCAGAGTGAAGGAGAATTGATTGCTTTTACAGCCTTTATGGGTGTAAAATAATCAGTGTAAAAAAAAAAATCTTCATTATCCCCCACAAGTAGTACAGTGTCACCATGGTGACGCTGTAATACTAGGGTGACAGTAGGTAAAAAAAACCCATAAATAATAATTTAAAAATGTAAAAAAAAATGTTTAAAAGTTATAATTTTTGGTTATAAACTAATTTGGGTCTTTTTTTTTACTAAAAAGGTAACGGAATCAATTTTGGCTAAGATTTATGATGAAATATTATTTGGTTTTAGTGGTTAGTAAATCGTTTGTGAGTTTTAGGAGAGCAGTTTCTGTGGAGTGTTATGGGTGAAATCCAGACTGAAGGGGATCCAGAAGGTTATATTCAATAAGGTGGCAGCCCAGTCGGTTGTAGACTAGACGTTCAAGGAGTTTGGGGGCAAAAGGGAGTAAGGAGATGGGTCTTAGGTTACCAAGATTGGTGAGGTCCAGTGAGGCTTTTTTAAGTATGGAGGTGACTAGCGCATGTTTTAGAAAGTTGAGGAAGATGCCAGTAGAAAGGGAGAGATTGAAGATATGAGTTAAAGAATGAAGGATAGAGCCAGAGGGTGACCGTAGTATTCACGAGGGAACAGGGTCCAGGGGGCAGGTGGTTAGGTGGGCTTTAGAAAACAGTTTACCAACCTCCTCTATAGTAGCTGGGTTACACAAGGGAAGTATAGATTGTGCAGGTGGACAAGGAGTGTAGGGTGAGGAAGATGTCTGGTGGACAAGGAGTGTAGGGTGAGGGAGATGTCTGGTGGACAAGGAGTGTAGGGTAAGGGAGATGTCTGGTGGACAAGGAGTGTAGGGTGAGGGAGATGTCTGGTGGACAAGGAGTGTAGGGTGAGGGAGATGTCTGGTGGACAAGGAGTGTAGGGTGAGGGAGATGTCTGGTGGACAAGGAGTGTAGGGTAAGGGAGATGTCTGGTGGACAAGGAGTGTAGGGTGAGGGAGATGTCTGGTGGACAAGGAGTGTAGGGTGAGGGAGATGTCTGGTGGACAAGGAGTGTAGGGTAAGGGAGATGTCTGGTGGACAAGGAGTGTAGGGTGAGATATCTGTACAGTGGAGATCTCATCACAAATTGTATCATTCTTATTTTTGAAGTGATTAGCGATCTCCTGGGCAGTGAGTGAGTTAGGGGGTGGAGGTAGAGAAGGATGAAGTAGAGAGTTAAAGGTAGAAAAGAGTTGATGGGGATTGCATGAGAGGGTGTTAATGAGAGTGATAAACTAGGTCTGTTTGGCAGTGTGGAGACAAGAATTGTATTTTTGAAGGGCAGATTTATATTGGTCGAAGTCTTGCTGGGTCCTAGTCTTACGCCATAAAAGCTCAAGAGCACGGCTATGTGTTTTGAGGCATCTGGTATTGCTTGTTTGCCAGGGCTGTAGCAGTCGGGGCCTAATTCTGTGTGTAGTGAGGGGGGCCAATGTGTCCACGGTGGATGACAGTGAACTATTGTATACAGAAGTGGCCATGTTGTGGCAGGACATGACTGAGATTTTGTCATAGAGACAATCTGTTGCCAAAAAAAGAAGTGAAGGGTTAAGATAACGAAGGTTTCTACGGGTAACTGGTAGTTGGAAGACAAGGAGGAGGAAGCCAGGGAGAAAGTGAAGCTGATAAGGGATCAGAGAGAGGAAGAGGGAAGTTGGTGAGGATGCAAGGAGTGCATAGGTAGGAGAATACAAGGTGGAGGCAGTTACCATTGGAGTGAGTAGAAGCATGCGTCCATTGTTTTAGGTCAAAAGAAGTGGTTATGCTCAGAAGTTTAGAGGTAGCAGAAGTGTTACGATTAACAGGGATGTTGATGTCACCAAGAATGATTGTGGGAATTTCAGAAGAGAGAAAGTAAGGCAGCCTGGCAGGGAAGTCATCAAGGAAGCTGGATATCGGTCCAGGAGGACAATAGATCACAAAAATTCTTAAAGAAACTGAAGAGAACAGACAAATACAGTGAACTTCAAATGAGGAGAGGGACAGAGAGGGAGGTGAATGGAGGACCTGAAAAGTGCTTTGAGGGGATAGGAGGATTCCTACTCCACCTCCTTTCCGTCCACTAGGCCTGGGAGAGAGAGTCCAGAGGAGACCACCATGGGAGAGGGCAGCAGGAGAGGGAGAGTCAGATTCATGAAGTCAGGTTTCTGTAACTGCAAGCAAGTTAAAGGAGTTTGTGATAAAAAGGTCATCTACAGAGGTGAGATTGTTACAGACAGAGCGGGCATTCCAGAGGACACAGGAAATCATCATCATCATCAGGTCACCTGATCTCCCTTGGAATGACTGGTGACTGCATTGGTTTGTGGTGTGAATGGATCTGAACCTCCTTTTGTCACCTCTTCCTTTATATCTCGGTTGAATATACAGATGTTGTTCCGTTCAGCACTTTGTTGGCTGTCTTGGTTGTACATTACTATAATATGTCTGCTGTCCAAGTAAGATGAGTGCACATTGCAGGCCGGAGTCTTCTCTTCATCATCCTGCTGGTCATTGATCATCAACATAATGGAGGAGTTTATTTTTTTAATTACTTTTATTTTTCCTTCATGTTCTTTTTTTCAATTTTGATGAACAATTACATTTTGTAAAATGCAATAAAAAAATAAAAAGAATCACTTTACATTTAGGGGTCCATTCATAAAAGATGTCATAACAATTTATCTGGCATGAGTGCGTGTCCATTCCTTCTGTGTGACTGGGGGAATGATGGCTGTTATTAGGATATTTGCTGGTCGAATGATCTCCATTGATTTAAAATGGAAAATACCACATGTGCCACTAGATAGAGAGTATTGCTAAAAAACATAGCGCCATCTAAAGGCCAAATGTGGTATTTTCCATATTAAATCAATGACTGGTTGAATATTGTTGGTTTATTGGACTTTTGTCCTTCTATGTCTGATGTACTCATACCTGCAGGAGTATGATCTCAGGGATTAGTATGACACCGTGCCTGAAGAAAAAAACTAACTACCTAAAGAACATTTGTTGGACAAACGTGATGATCATTCATCCGCCATGACAAATTCTGGACATACTTTAACACAGTGACTTCTTATGATCATCAGCTCCATCTAGTGACCAAAATGGGGGATTTTTCCTAAAATGAACTCAGAGTAAAAATAAAACAAAACTGCATTCTGGCCACTAGCTGGAATAAATCAGAGTATGAAATTATTATTATTATACAGGATTTATGGCGCCAACAGTTTGCTCAGCACTTTACAATATAATGGGAGACAATACAGCAACAATACAGATCAATACAAGAGGGATAGGAGGGCCTGATCCTCAGAGCTTACAATCTAAGAGATAAAATACATCCAATATTCATCACAGCTGGGCGAATGCCGGTCACATCTGTTCAATTAAATATTTTTTACAAATAGAATGCAAAATCTCCCACCACAAAATATACTCAGCCAATGAAAGGTCAGGACTCCATTGTTATTCTTCTTCTGCCATCAATGGCCAACCCGGTCCCACACTTCATCCATGTCTTTGGGGACATCTGATCTCCTTATGAACTGTTTCTTCCATGATGAAGATCAGCCATGGAGTATATCTGAGGTGTATATCAGGGTGTGCTTCTTCCCCACATGATAGCTGGGATGTCCAGCAACATTCATCTAGAAAACATTTCCCACACTCAAGGCACTAATACACCTCCAGGTTGTGTGGGACCCCTGATGTACAGGAAGACAGGACTTCAGTGAGAAACATTTCCCTCACTCATGTCCGGAACGCGGCTTCTTCCCCTTGTGAGATCTCTGATGTCCAGAAAGATAGGACTTCTGTGAAAAACATTTCCCGCACTCAGGACAGGAATACGGTTTCTCCCCTGTGTGCAATTTCCGATGTTTGTAAAGATCAGACTTCTGTAAAAAACTTTTCCCGCACTCAGGACAGGAAAATGGCTTTTCCCCTGTGTGAGACCTCTGATGTCTGTAAAGATTGGACTTGTCTGAAAAACATTTCCCACACTCAGGACAGGAATACGGCTTCTCTCCTGAGTGAGATCTCTGATGTGTGTCAAGATGGGACTTAAATGAAAAACATTTCCCACACTCAGAACAGGAAAGTGGCTTCTCCCCTTTGTGAGATCGCTGATGTGTGTAAAAATCTGAAGTGTCTAAAAAACATTTCTTGCACTTAGGACAGGAATACGGCTTCTCAACCGTGTGATATCTCTGATGTCTGTTCAGACTGGACTTCCATGAAAAACATTTCCCGCACTCAGGACAGGAATATGGCTTTTCTCCTGTGTGAGATCTCTGATGTTTGTGATAAAAGGACTTGTCTGAAAAACATTTCCCGCACTCAGGACAGGCGTATGGTTTTTCCCCCTTGTGAATCCTTTCATGTGTGACAAGATCTGATTTTACTACAAAACATTTCCCGCACACAGAACAGGAATACGGCTTCTCCCCCTTGTGAAACCTCTGATGTCTGTAAAGTTGGAACTTTCTTAAAAAACATTTCCCACAGTCAGGACAGGAGTGCGGTTTTTCCCCCGTGTGACGCCTTTGATGGGTGACAACATCTGATTTTAGTACAAAACATTTCCCACACTCAGAACAGGAATATGGCTTCTCACCTGTGTGAAACCTCTGATGTCTGTAAAGTTGGGACTTCCTTAAAAAACATTTCCCGCACTTAGGACAGGAATACGGCTTCTCACCTGTGTGAGATCTTATATGGACATTAAGACCATATTTAGAACGGAAACCTTTTCCACACTCAGTACAGGAGAAGCTCTTCCCTGTTGGAAGGCCGGCCCGGTCCCGCATAGTCTGAGGTTCCTCAGGATACGAGGAATCCGATGGTCCATCTACACTGGGTGGGGCCTGATGGACATTGGAGGGAGGCGGGTTTTCTCCTAGAATATACTGTATGATGTCCTCATCTTCTACTTTCCATTCTGGAGACAAAGTGAGACAATCCTCTGAGGTTTTCCTCATCTCCCGGCCATGGACTAAAATACAAAGACAAAGAGGATTACTAGACAGAAGCTGATTGGTTTCCCCAAACAGGACTCCGCCCACATCAGGCAGCTTGGTCTAGATGGGTGACTTCCATCATGACTTTGTACACGACTTTCCAGAAACATGATGCTACTTCAAAGCAAACATCGAAGGGATTATAAAGTCCCAAGCACATTCCATTCACACCTGAGCATAGCCGAAATGTAAGTTCCCACTGTGACAGACCCAACCGGGACATGGGCTTTTGGAGGGGACTACAGGCTGGCCTCTTGCCTACTGACCATGGCCCTGGTGTCTGAGGGGGCTCTATTCTTTGGTGTGTGCCTGGGGGGACCTTTGGAGTAGCTTACTTGGGACTCAAGTCCATATCTCCCCAAAACACACAGACTCTGAGAACTGGAGGACCAACATACAGATTTGGGGTCCCTGTCCCCAAACTAGAATTGACTGTTTTCAATCCCCCTCCTTCCTAGACTCAGAGACTCTAAGAAGATGTTGATATAATCAGTAAAACAACCTGATGCTGAGGACTCTTGCTGGAATCTGTTTATTAAGGTGTGATGTGTCTTTCTCCCAGTGTGTGCCTCCTAGGTGTGCATTGTTAATGGAGTCACCTATTGTTTGTCTGTTGGGAAGTCCTTCTGGAGGTGCCTACATGATAGGATTAGACCGATGTCAGCTTCACCTCATTATCTAACCAGCGTGGGATGTTTACCCTGATGGAGGTCCTTCTGGAGGTGCCTACATGATAGGATTAGACCGATGTCAGCTTCACCTCGTTATCTAACCAGTGTGGGATGTTTATCCTGATGGAGGTCCTTCTGGAGGTGCCCACATGATAGGATTAGACCGATGTCAGCTTCACCTCGTTATCTAACCAGTGTGGGATGTTTATCCTGATGGAGGTCCTTCTGGAGGTGCCTACATGATAGGATTAGACCGATGTCAGCTTCACCTCATTATCTAACCAGTGTGGGATGTTTATCCTGATGGAGGTCCTTCTGGAGGTGCCTACGTGATAGGATTAGACCGATGTCAGCTTCACCTCGTTATCTAACCAGTGTGGGATGTTTATCCTGATGGAGGTCCTTCTGGAGGTGCCTACATGATAGGATTAGACCGATGTCAGCTTCACCTCGTTATCTAACCAGTGTGGGATGTTTATCCTGATGGAGGTCCTTCTGGAGGTGCCTACATGATAGGATTAGACCGATGTCAGCTTCACCTCGTTATCTAACCAGTGTGGGATGTTTATCCTGATGGAGGTCCTTCTGGAGGTGCCCACGTGATAGGATTAGACCGATGTCAGCTTCACCTCGTTATCTAACCAGTGTGAGATGTTTATCCTGATGGAGGTCCTTCTGGAGGTGCCCACGTGATAGGATTAGACCGATGTCAGCTTCACCTCGTTATCTAACCAGTGTGGGATGTTTATCCTGATGGAGGTCCTTCTGGAGGTGCCCACGTGATAGGATTAGACCGATGTCAGCTTCACCTCGTTATCTAACCAGTGTGGGATGTTTATCCTGATGGAGGTCCTTCTGGAGGTGCCCACGTGATAGGATTAGACCGATGTCAGCTTCACCTCGTTATCTAACCAGTGTGGGATGTTTATCCTGATGGAGGTCTTTCTGGAGGTGCCCACATGATAGGATTAGACCGATGTCAGCTTCACCTGGTTATCTAACCAGTGTGGGATGTTTATCCTGATGCAGGTCCTTCTGGAGGTGCCCACGTGATAGGATTAGACCGATGTCAGCTTCACCTCGTTATCTAACCAGTGTGGGATGTTTATCCTGATGGAGGTCCTTCTGGAGGTGCCTACATGATAGGGTTAGACCGATGTCAGCTTCACCTCGTTATCTAACCAGTGTGGGATGTTTATCCTGATGGAGGTCCTTCTGGAGGTGCCTACATGATAGGATTAGACCGATGTCAGCTTCACCTCGTTATCTAACCAGTGTGGGATGTTTATCCTGATGGATACTATTTGTTGGCACTGCCCCTATTTCTGGAGTGTATAAAAACTGTATTTCTGTTCAGTAAAGTCGTTCTTGTTTGACATCTAAGCTAGTCTCGTCTAGTCTTGGGTGCAATGCCCGGCTACAATACCTTGGGCCTATGTCCTGGAGGTGAGGAAGTGGTTCTATGATGGAATCACCCATTTGGGGTGATAGGCATTCCGTCACATTTAGTGACAAGCAGTGGGATGTTTCCTGCAGTCTGGGACATCCAAACCACCACTGGGATCTGAGGTCCGGTTAGCAGAAGAGGAGAGGTATGGACACCAGCCGCCATGGAAGAGGAATACGTAAGGAGGGTGCAAGAGATGCGGATGCAGCACAGAGGACCGGTGCCAGTGCAGGTCCTGCAGGGATGAGATGACTCTGTCCGCTGGCAGCTGTGGAAGGAAGAGCTAGACTGAGAGCAGCGCTGCCAAGGTAAGTCTCCTCTCCATCCAGGACAGGTACTGGTCGCAGTATGAAGTGCGGGTGCTGTTATTGGGGGAACAGCTGCACAAGGAGTGGACAGTTGGGTTAAGAAGGCTGGTCCAAGCAGAAATGCTGCTGATTGAGAGCTTCAGAGCCTTCCGCTGGCATGTAGCCCAGGGGTGCCCTCGGACAGAAGACAACAGCCTGATGGAAGGCTTTGGCTATGATGGCTTGGGGCTGTTGTACTGGAGGCTGTCACAGGATCCTGACTTCAGGACTGATCTGGAATGGCATTTGGAGGAAATCATGGATTACAGGGACCAGATGCTGAACATCTCAGAAGTGCGCTGGGCACAGGAAGATATGGAGTTTCTAGGCCTTCAGGAATGGGGGGTGGAACAAGCATATAAAAGACTGCTCAACAAAGCTCATCAGTATGGCCAACACCCATGGATGGGATGGATTATGAGTTACCCACCGAAGTGCTGCAAGCCGGTGCCCTGGATTTTCAGCAATTCCAGAGACTGAGGATTTATTAGACTTTTCTGCTAAGGAGGAACAGCCCAGATTACACATAAAAAACACACACAAAAAATAAATGGGAATATGTGTTTATGCTACATTCAGGTGAGAATGGGATATACTAGGGAGAAAGTTTTTAGAAAGCAAGGATGACCAGGGAGAAGAGGTCAGGGTTAAAAAAAAACAAAACACATCATGCTTCAGAAGTAGCAGAAAATGTGCAGCAATTAAGAAAAACACAACGTACTGGTGATATTACATTGAAGTCTATGGGAGTTGTGCTGCATAAGAATTAGGGCAGCACAGTGGCTCAGTGGTTAGCACTTCTGCCTGGCAGTACTAGTGTCGCCGGTTCAAATCCCAACCATGGCACCACCTGCCTGTAGTTTACATGTTCTCCCTGTGCCTGCATGGGTTTCCTCCGGGTACTCCGGTTTCCACCCACACTCCAAAGACATGCTGGTAGGTTAATTGGCTCCTGTCTAAATTGTTCCTTAGTATGTGTATGTATGAATGTAAGTTAGGGACCATAGATTGTACACCCCTTGAGGGTTTTGGACCGATGTGAATGTAAAGCGCTGCGTAAGTTGATTGCACTATATAAAGTACCTGAAATAAATAAAATAATATAAAATTGCAGTGACTCATGGCACATGAGTGAGGATGGGGGGGAGAACAACCAAGATGAAGACTGGACTGATCCTGAAGACCACCATCATTGGGGTATTGACTCCTCCCTCATTATCACTTTCTGTTTAAGGGTCCAAAGTTGTAGGATGTTATCACATTATTATCACCATGTAAAAGTCTGTGCTCCAATCACATCATCCGATATAAAATGTCCAGCTGGGAGGAAATGGGTGTAAAATAATGTATTGTACAGCTTTTTATATAGGATACAAATATTAGGGTAGTACAGTATATAGTGCAGGGGTCAGGAGTATGTAATGTGCAATATAAATTATACAGTGTAAGGGTCAGACTGCACTCTGGGGTCTTGACTTGGGTCTGAGACTATACAGTCATATCCCTCCACCCAGAACAGCCAGCTGAGCACAGAGCAAGGAACCCTGGGACATTGCTCTCTCAGTAAACTTGCTAGACCCACTAATGGGGAAGCAGATACAAGACTCACACCCCAGGTGTCTAGGTCTAGTAACATTTATGGTGAAAATCAACATTTTGCTGCCAGCTGAACCCCAGAACCTCCATAAATCCAGTCTAGAGACATAAATTGTGTCTGCAGCACAGAGAAGGAAGATTATCCGAGAGAAATCCAGGAATACAGGACGGGGAACACAGCTCAGGAAAGTGACCAGGGGATTACAGGCTGATATCACCCAGTCCCCGCCCTACTCTGGACCAATCAGTGAGCAGTATGGGTGGAGGAATGGATTTAGTGTTCATGACCCACCTGTGCTGATCTCTGTAGGAGTGTCCTCCTCTATAAATGTCCCCGTTATTCCATCCTCCTCCATAGACTGCTGATCATCCCTCACATACGCCTCTTCTTCTTCTGCTTTCACCTCAAATTCTATATTTATCAGATCTTCACTCTAAATCAAGAGACAGATCAGCAATAACATCTGTAAAATATAAGCTTTAATATTGTGACATCAATTAAAACTTTCATATCATCTATAAAATATATTAATTCACAGAAAATATCAACACATCACCTTTACAAGTCCATGTTCTAGATTCTCCATCCCACCAACCTTGTAATGGTGAGGGATGGTGTGACCTTCCTGTGTGGAATCCCGGGAATACAGAGGACGGGGACATCTCTCTGGTGGGTTCCTGGTATTAGGTGGCTCCATCATATCCTTGTGTCCTTCTGAAAACTCCTCCATCACTCCATACTCCTCATCCTCCTCTTTATACTCTTCTTTAACATCAATATTATCATCCCCGAGGATTCCACTCTGAAAGATATAATAAAACATTCATTGTAACAAACATGCTGTGTATAAATCACAACTACCAATAATTGTCATCATCTACCTGATGATGGTGAGGGATGGTGTGACCTTCCTGTGTGGAATCCCGGGAATACAGAGGACGGGGACATCTCTCTGGTGGGTTCCCATGACTGGATCCATCTGTAGGAAACACACACACTGACTGAATCCATTGTTTCTATGTGTTTATCAGATGATGGGGGATCTAGGTGGATCCTCCGTACTGCTCTCTCCTTTACAATAAAGTCTCCTCTTACCCGGTGATGTGAGGGGCGGCTGATTGTCCATCATGACGTCCTTGTAGAGATCCTTGTGTCCTTCTAAATACTCCCACTCCTCCATGGAGAAATAGACAGTGACACCCTGACACCTTATAGGAACCTGACACACACAATGATACAGTCACCATCCAGACACATCCCTTGTCTGTTACTGGAGAATGTCCCAGAATTCCCGGCACCGCTCACCTCTCCTGTCAGCAGCTCAGTGATCTCTCTGGTGACTTCTAGAATCTTCTTCTTCTTTCTCTCTTCTATCAGGGAGGGAGGTGGAGGCAATGTGATGTCATATGATCTCCAGACTTCACAGGAGGAAAACTCTACATCTGAACACAAATAGTCACATCAAATGAAATTCCCAGAATCCTCCTCACCTCTCCATTCAGGTCTCCATTTTATTAAAGCCCCACTTCAGGCTGAGGTATAATTTCCCCCCACAGGACCCCCACACTACGCAGGGTATAAGGAATTCTGACGTCATTACACACAACACAGGACCAACAGTTCTGTTTTGCTTATGAGGAGGCCAAGGGTCCCCACATCCTAAGACCATAGAATAAAAAGAAAGGAGCCAAATGGAGGGACATTGGGAGGAGGGGCTGTGAGGTCAGTGTGATGTCATAGGATTCTCTGACTCCGGATGGAGGGACATTGGGAGGAGGGGCTGTGAGGTCAGTGTGATGTCATAGGATTCTCTGACTCCGGATGGAGGGACATTGGGGGGAGGGGCTGTGAGGTCAGTGTGATGTCATAGGATTATCTGACTCCGGATGGAGGGACATTGGGGGGAGGAGCTGTGAGGTCAGTGTGATGTCATAGGATTCTCTGACTCCGGATGGAGGGACATTTGACTCTGGATGGAGGGACATTGGGAGGAGGAGCTGTGAGGTCAGTGTGATGTCATAGGATTTTCTGACTCTGGATGGAGGGACATTGGGGGAGGAGCTGTGAGGTCAGTGTGATGTCATAGGATTCTCCATCCCTCGCCATTTATAAAAGTGGTATAATCCTTTGATATAGACTGATGAGGTGAGAAAGTGATTGGTGGGAAAGGTGACACCTCTCCACAATGAGGAGAATGTTCCGGCCCCGGAAGTGGGGGAATGTTCTGCCCCTGAAGGGGTTAATCTGGGTTCCCACACTATATATGTGTGTATCATCATCTGCTGGAGATAAAAGACGTCACAGTGACTATGGAGGAAGAGGACGGACGTGACTATGGAGGAAGAGGACGGACATGACTATGAGGAAGAGAATGGACGTGACTATGGAGGAAGAGGATGGACATGACGGGGGGTTACTTGGTGTAAATAGGAAATAACATCTTATTACCTCCTCTGCTGCCACTTCCACCAACGTCTCCTCTCTGCTTCCTCCCAACTCACCTCTCACCCAAAACTTCCTGTTTGTATCTGACATCACTTCCTGTCTGTGCCTGACATCACTTCCTGTCTTCCAGAGAGACTTCCTGTGTGGGTAGAAGTGAGATCCCCACCTTGTGGAGCTCAGAGGAACTGCAGCCCCGAGCAGCGTCTGGTAGTGTGACCCCGGCCTTGTGCTGGGTGTGTATGGACTGTAGATCCTTGTGTAGGGAGGAAATGACTCCTATCTGTGACTGCTGTAACCTGCTGACTGGCATCTCCTGTGAAATCTGACACTTGCACTGGATACACACAAGGCAGTCAGGGATTTCAGCCCCTCCCTTCTCCTCTCAGACTGTAATACAGAGAGAGCCAATCAGAAGAGGTATTAAAGGAGCCAATGACAGGGACTTTCTCAAGCAGGAGGTGCAGCTGCAAAGCATTGTGGGATATGCAGTCCTGAACAGAAATGGCCTGATAGGCTGATATGAGGGATGGAACTACAGAGACCAGCATGCTTAGTGAGAGCAGAGTGAAGGACTCCATCTTGTTTTTCCTGAGGGGAGGCAGTCTGCATGTGGCAGGAGACAGTCTGGACCTGGCAGAGAAGTGCTCAGGGTCAGTTCACTCCATGTTTAGGTATCTGCATCAGTCAGGGAACATCCAACCAGAGAGATGTGGCCTACAGTACAGTGCCTACACCGACAGTGTGAAGGGCTCATCGTGAGGTGACCACAGGAGCCGGTCATTTCCAGGACCATGGTTTGGGTCTTAGTCCCAGGATCTGGTGAGAGGGATTTTGCCCCCTGGCAGATGACAGGAACACGGCACACAGAGACATAACACTTCTCCCATACTCACCAGGCACTGGGTTGTGTAGATGGCTCTGCTATACAGACACAGTGTTTGCTTTGCTATACAAATCCTGCCACGGGATTACAATGATACTTTACCATAGGAGTGTAAGTGCACCAATGAAAGTGTCTCGCTGAAGACCCCAACATTCATCCTGTTACCAAGAGACTGAAGTTACTGGTGCCATACGGGCACGCGCATGCGTATTCAGGCCTCTATATTGCATGGTGTGGGAGGGAATAGCTCTACCTTGGAAAGTAGCTATGAAGCATCAGTTGGGCGCAGTGTTTGCCTATTGGGCTTGTGGTGTCGGGGGTTAGAAGGGAGAAGTCTGACACCACAGAGAGTCATCCTTCTGCTCTCCTCCTGCTTGGACATCATAGAGCTGAGTTTATGTAAAGGGGTTTAGACCCACTTTGAGGGCGCCATGTAAGTGTTTCCTCTGCTCTTGGGGTTATTCACGGTTGGAATCCCCTGAAAGCAGCCTGAGTGTAAAAGTGAGTTATATTGCTTCCGGTCTCAGGATTTGCTGTTCTCTGGATTCACCGAACGTATACCTGTTGTTCATGTTTATTACTTCCCATAGAGGTCTTACAGTAAAGCTGATCTCTGTGTTTATTATACCGTGTGTGCTTTTCATTGGTCCTTGTACTTCACTATTGTCAGGGGTGTCAGTTGGGGCTGAGACAGTTCTTGGGGTTGGGAGGCAGAGTGCTGGAGTGAACAAACTTACCCTCTTTGGGGGGATCGCTACACTTATAGAGGGGTCACCTCCACTCCCACCAAGGGGGCAGAGATATACTGCCTAGTCCAGCCTTTCTCAGCCAGGGGTCCTCCAAAGGTTTCTCGGGGCTCCTTCAGCAATGAACAATTCCTGTGTGAATCTGTCAGATTACAAGTCCCCATTATCTGGGTAAGGGGGTGTCAATCATCGCACGTCCCTGACATTTACAAATCTAGAGAAGAGTTTTAAATTGCCAACAAATTACATTTCCCTCCCAGATTCACACTCAGCCGATGCGGGGCCGCTGCATTTTTCGAAGTCCTGCTTGTCACATTTTTAGTGCAGGTTTGGTGTGGTAAAAAAAAAGCCACACAAAAAATGCACCTCCCCATTGAAATCAATGGAAAACATGGCAAACCACATCAAAAATGCACCTGCCTTGTGTTTTTGGTGCAGTTTGTGAGTCACTTGCATTGCCTGCACTTGTTGGGGTCAAAGAACAGCCTCATTCACTTCAATGGGTCACATTCAGCAGGAGCTACACCCATCAAAAGTGACATCTTGGGGATAATTCCTGCTGTGACTGCGAAGACAACCATCACTACTGGGATATGTGTAGACACTGCCCACTGCCTCTGCAGATATAGGGGGCAGTAAAAGTTCAGCTCAACTGTGAGGTCTAACAATATAAAGGAAAACTCTGCTTCAAAACTAAATAAGTGTGGGGTTCCCCTTTAATATCCATACCAGACCCTCATCCAGCATTAGGAGAAGTATGAAGATGAAGGGGAACTCCACTTCAAAATGAACTAATGATAACACGGTGTTATCTTATTGACAAATGGTGGGTCCCCCATATACCCCAGTAATGGTTGGCTCCCCCAAACTCCATTGTAATGGTGGGTTCCCCCGCACACCCCAGCAATGGTGCCCCCCCACGCACACACCCTGGTAATGGTGAGCCCTTCCGCACACTCCCAGGTTATGATGGATTCCTCCATACACATAAGTAATGGTAGGTCCCCCTGCATAGCCCAGCAATGGGGGTTTTCCCCACACACCCTGGTAAAGGTAGGTCCCCCCACACACCTATGCCATGGGCCCATTAGCACACCTAGGATTGACACAGGGGGTGATGCCAGTTAGAGGGGTGGGAGATTAGTGAACATTCTCTCCTGGATCCCCCCTTCCTTCATTGAACATTTACTCCTGGATTTCCACTTCCCATGGTGAACATTCACTCCTGGATTTCTCCCTCCTGGAGTGAGCATTCGCTCCTGGATCTCCCCTTCTTTCAGTGAATGTTCACTCCTGGATCCCCCTTCCTTCAGTGAACATTGACTGGTGGATATCAGAGGATGGGGAGACGTCAGAGGTCCATCATATGACAGGAGAGACATCAGAGGTCCATCAGCTTCATCTGAGAATGGGGAGACATCAAAATGTCCATCAGTTTCATTGTAGAACAAGGGAGTCATCAGAGGTCCATCAGCTTCATCAGAGGATAGGCATACATCAGAGGTCCATTAGCCTCATTGGAGATGGGAGACATCAGAGGTCCATTAGCTTCATCAGAGGACAGAGGAGACATCAGAGGTCCATCAGCTTCATCGTAGGACTAGGGAGACATCACAGTTCCATCAGCTTCATCAGAGGATAGGCAGACATCAGAGGTCCATCAGCTTCATTAGAGACAGGGGAGACATCACAGTTCCATTAGCTTTATCAGAGGACAGAGGAGAAATCAGAGGTCTATCAGCTTCATCAGAGGACAGGGGAGACATCAGAGGTCCATCAGCTTCATCGTAGGACTAGGGAGACATCAGAGTTCCATCAGCTTTATTGGAGGACGGGAGTCATCAGAGGTCCATCAACTTCATCAGAGGATAGGCAGACATCAGAGGTCCATCAGCTTCATCGTAGGACAAGGAAGACATCAGAGTTCCATCAGCTTTATTGGATGACAGAGGAGTCATCAGAGGCTGTCACAGATCCCACCCACATGCACACGCCCACAGCGACTTGCTAACCGAGGCCTGCATGTCTGGCCATGACTTGGTGTAAAGAGGGAATGAGGGGGACTTATTTTGTCACAGTCCGCACTACCTCTCCTCTCATATTAGGACCCATGCAGTTTATGTTGTCTATATGGAGGAGGTGTAGGGTTAGATTCATCCTAGGCTCTAAGTGTTCCCCCTTGACCAACATCATTTTTAATCCAAGTCTCCCAGATGGTCTGGCCATTGGTCGAGTCCATCCTTGGGCTGAGGTTAATCTATTCCAATTGTGACATTTGGTCAATCCCATAATTCACAACCTTAAATCCTTCCCTGACATTCAAAAAGCTGCTCGCATTCCACCCCATCAGTATTTTATCTGCAGATACAACACATTTTTGCCTCCAAAGCCTCTTCTCTGACTCTTGAACAACCTACCCCTTTAGAGCATATCTGCATCCAAGGCCCACACCACCGGGACATCATTTCCGCTACGTATACATTGCTTGTAGATGTCGCCCTTTTTCTATTGGTTCTCCCCTTTATATGTGTAAATGGTCCCGTTTCCTTCAATGTGATATTGGGTTGGATCAATGGAGTAGGATTTGGGAGGCCTCTTCTAAATCTTCTATGTGTGTAATGTGTACAGAAAATCCTTCTAAGACCCCCATGTTTTGGTATCGGACCCCTGAGGTTCTCCATGATAGTAACCTGAATGTTTCCTCTGTTTGCTGGTGTTGTGGGACGGAAACTGACACTCTTTTCCACATTTTTTGGGATTGCCGGTCCATTGCGCCCTTTTGGAGGCGGTCCTTACCCCATTGTGGTTACTTCTGTGGGCTCCTGTCCCTTTTGAGCCCATTTACTTTCTGTTGGGTCTACCTTTTTAGGGTCTCTCTAAATATGAACGGAAACTTTCCACCTACATGAGGGCAGCCAGGAGAACCATTCCCATGCATTGGCTGTCTTCTATGTCCCCCATGTTACCGGCACTGATGAAGGTCAGAGCAGAAATGAGAAAGTTGGAGTACCTACCTGCTTTACACCCTGCTACTGTCCCTGCGCTGGAGGCAGTTCAGGACCCACGGGACACCTATGACACCGATCTGTCTGCTCCGATCGTTTGTGATTGATGGCCATGTCACTGTTTTGTATTGACATTGTATGTTCTTATGTACCTCTCATCTATGAGCTGCTTTATCAGCCTTCTCTCCCTCTCTGCTTTTATTTTACATTTACCTTTGTGACTGCTTGTTGTAATGTGTCACATAGAGAGGGAAATGGGAGCTAATAGGCTGCAGGAGATCTGCTGAGACATAGAGAGGGAAATGGGAGCTAATAGGCTGCAGGAGATCCACTGAGACATAGAGAGGGAAATGGGCACTAATAGGCTGCAGGAAATCTGCTGAGACATAGAGAGGGAAATGGGAGCTAATAGGCTGCCGAGACATAGAAAGGGAAATGGGTGCTAATAGGCTGCAGGAGATCTGCCGAGACATAGAGAGGGAAATGGGTGCTAATAGGCTGCAGGAGATCTGCTGAGACATAGAAAGGGAAATGGGAGCTAATAGGCTGCAGGAGATCTGCTGAGACAATGAAATGTGTATGAAATGGATGGATGTGCAGACACTCCCAGAAGATGATGTCATTATGAGTGGATTGATATATATTTTTGCATTGTCCCCCCCAGAAGGATCAGGTTTGGCGGGATCGCTCTCATTAGCTATACATTTGTATTTTGTGTTCTGTGTTTGTAAGACTTTTCTATATGTAATAAGAGATGTTTGTTGAACAGTTGGTTACATAAGAGTTACATTTATTTCTTCTTCCTTTATTCAGTAATGTTTCATCTCCCGTAGTATCCCTGTAAGGTACATATTATACAGGAAGGGGGATTATGGGATGGATCTCGGGGCTGCAGTTCCTCTAATCTCCACAAGGTGGGGATCTAACTTCTATGCAGATAGGAAGTCTCTATGGAAGACAGACAGGAAGTGATGTCAGGCACAGACAGGAAGTGATGTCAGGCACAGACAGGAAGTGATGTCAGGTACAGACAGGAAGTTCCAGATCAGAGGTGACGTGGGAAGAAGTATAGAGGAGACGTTGGTGGAAGTGGCAGCAGAGGAGGTAATAAGATGTTATTTCCTATTTACAACAATATATATAAATCTGAGGCTCTTTTATGAATGTTGGGGCTTTAAAAAAATTAAAAGAGTTTTATAGCAATTTAAATGTGTAATATATGTAACATTGTTCTGTTTATCTCCTCCTCCCCTCCCCCGCCTGTCTCCAGCACTGCACCCTGGGACTAGCAGGGAGGGGAGAGACCTTGCAGTGTAATGAGAATTGATTGGCTGCTCCTCAGAAAAGGGGAGTGTCCGGCTTATCCTTTCTCCCTTTCACGCCCAGAGCCATTTTTTGCACACGTTTAGAAAATCATTTTAGGCCTGAAGATGACATAAAACCCCCAAAATATCGATTTTCTGAAAGTAGAGACTTTAGAGAATAAAATAGCGGCAGTTCTAATTTTTTATGTCACAAAATATTATCACAAAGTCTAGGAAATGCCAAATTTCATTAAAAAAATACACTTAAGCTGATTTCAGGGCACAAAAAGCAATAAATGACCCATTTATGTGTAAAAATATAAAAGCCGAGGTTGCAGCGAGTAAATAGATATCCAACATGTCAACCCTTACGTTGTGTGTGCTGAAATGGTGACAACCTTTAGTCCCGGTATTATCTATAGGGGACACATTTATAGCCGCTTCTAGGTCATCAGTATAGAGTACGGAGGAGGTCTGCTCCTAGAATTATCCTCTCATTCTGGTGTGACCGGCGATATGTAACGTGTATCACAATCAATGTTATCACGTGTAGGGGCTCCAGCGTGTGCTCTTACGTTTGGGTGCGCATATGTAGGGGTGGGGGGCCTCAACATTTTTTAAGGGGAGGAGTTATGTACTTGGGTGTAACTTTAATTGTTTACAATTAAAAAAAACATTTTTACTTAAGGGGACAAAGTCCTCTATGAAATGACTTTTGATGACAGGTTCTCTTTATTGAGACATCCAGGGTCTAAAAGACCCCCAATGTCTCCCCTGTACTCCATTGGATGTAATGTAGAGCACATCGCACCGCATTACATTCTTTGCCGTCCTCGATGGTCGGGAAATCTGTCATAACATCACTTCTGGGTCAGGACAAGAAGGGAGTGAATGTGTCCGCTCTCCTCCGTCCCCTCTACCCTCCGACACCTGCTGACCCGGGCCCACAGATGGGCAAGCAGAGCCGGGGAAGCATAGTAGGTACAGGAGAGGTTCACACACACGGGGTGGCAGAGGCAGGCACCTGAAAGGAGAGCCCTGCGGCTTGCCCTCAGCAGGGATAAAGATTAAACACAATACTTGCCCGGCCCCCAGAACTACATATCCCGGGTGTCGGGTGATGTAAAGTGACCATCCCTGCATGATGAGCCGACATTGACCTCACAGCGCTGCCTCAGAGCAAACTAGTCATAGGAAGGATCAGATTTATCATTCCTTGTCTGCAGATCTAATACTCATCAAAACCAGTTCAGAGACCAAACAAACCCAACAGAGAAAAGGGGCTCCGGACCCCAAAATTGTAGTAAACACTAAACAGTCCAAACAAAATGTCTTCCCATGGGGGGAGTAGTCCTTACATGTCCAGCAACCCTCCTATTCCCCCCTCACATCCACATCCTATTATTGTGTGACCAATACCATCCAAATCATTCTTACTTTCATTTCCCAAAGTTATCCGTCTACAAGGAGACCTGTATAGATCACATGATGGCACCAATGAGGATGGAGGAGGACCGGAGTCACATGACTGAGAAGATACTAAACCTCACCCTGGAGATCATCTACCTGCTGACCGGAGAGGTGAGGAGGATTCTGGGAGGTCACATGACATCACTCTCATCTCTATTAATAAAACACAGACCTGACCAGAGAGGTGAGGAGGATTCTGGGAGGTCACATGACATCACTCTCATCTCTATTAATAAAACACAGACCTGACCGGAGAGGTGAGGAGGATTCTGGGAGGTCACATGACATCACTCTTGTCTATTCTGGTCAATAGATCATTTTATTTTTGCACACATTTAGATGATGTCAGGTGGTTGATATTGTTTTATTTGTCTCCTGATCTGTAGGATTATGTTGTAAAGAAGAAGTCTAGTGGGGAGCCAATCTCAGGAGGATGGAGCAGAACCCAGAGCCTCACCATGGTGCCTCCATCTCATTCTCTGATACCTGAGAGGGAGAAAGAGCAGAAGATTCTGGAACTGACCACCATGATGGTCCATCAGCTGACAGGAGAGGTGAGCGGTGCCGGGAATTCTGGGACATTCTCCAGTAACAGACAAGGGATGTGTCTGGATGGTGACTGTATCATTGTGTGTGTCAGGTTCCTATAAGGTGTCAGGGTGTCACTGTCTATTTCTCCATGGAGGAGTGGGAGTATTTAGAAGGACACAAGGACCTCTACAAGGACGTCATGATGGACAATCAGCCGCCCCTCACATCACCGGGTAAGAGGAGACTTTATTGTAAAGGAGAGAGCAGTACGGAGGATCCACCTAGATCCCCCATCATCTGATAAACACATAGAAACAATGGATTCAGTCAGTGTGTGTGTTTCCTACAGATGGATCCAGTCATGGGAACCCACCACAGAGATGTCCCCGTCCTCTGTATTCCCGGGATTCCACACAGGAAGGTCACACCATCCCTCACCATCATCAGGTAGATGAGGACAATTATTGGTAGTTGTGATTTATACACAGCATGTTTGTTACAATGAATGTTTTATTATATCTCTCAGAGTGGAATCCTCGGGGATGATAATATTGATGTTAAAGAAGAGTATAAAGAGGAGGATGAGGAGTATGGAGTGATGGAGGAGTTTTCAGAAGGACACAAGGATATGATGGAGACACCTAATACCAGGAACCCACCAAAGAGATGTCCCCGTCCTCTGTATTCCCGGGATTCCACACAGGAAGGTCACACCATCCCTCACTATTACAAGGTTGGTGGGATGGAGAATCTAGAACATGGACTTGTAGAGACTATGGGCTCCAATCACAAAGCGGTATCTTCCCGTTTCCCAGTATGTAGTAAGATGCTGCATGCTGTTTTTTAGTAGTGAATCCTGCGGGTAATTTACCACTGGTGTCCATAGCAACACTTGTAAATAGCTTGTTGTTAAGGAGAGGGCAGCCGCCAGTGTCCCCAACAACCAGTAAACAAGAAGCGGACGGCAACCAAGTTCCCCGCTGACAGCTGTGACAGGTCTGGTATGGATGTTGAGGGGAACCCCGATGCCAAAATAATAAAATTAAAGGCGTGGGTTCCCCTCCAAAATCAATCCTTAGTGAGTGCCCACCTTCCTCCTGAACCATACCAGGCCACATCCTCAACATGAGGTGGGTGCTTCAGGTCAGGGGCACTCTGCCCTCCCAAAAGCACCTTGTCCCAATGTTGATGGGGACAATGGTCCCTTCTTCACAACCCTGGGCTGTGGGTGGCGGAATCTGGATGCCACCTTTAACATGGAGGCCCCCAGATGCCAGCCCCCCCCACAATGTAAATTAGTATAGAGTACATAGTACCCCTATTCATTCACCAAAAAAAGTAGTGTAAAAAAACACTGGAAGAAATGTTTAACAAAAATAAAGAGAAATATCCCCCTGATGTAGATCCATCGATGATCCAATCACAATACTCGCTGTCATTGTTGAAAAAAACAAAGCTCCACTCCTGACGTCTGACAGCTCCGCCGCCTCCCACTTCCGAAAAAACTAAGGAGTGCTACCACCCTGTGACATCACTGGGGGGCCTTGCCCTCTTGCAACATCACCAATACAACATGCCCCGGTCAGTGGCGTCACCAATACAACATGCTGCGGTCAGTGATGTCACCAATATAACATGCCCCGGTCAGTGACATCACCAATACAACATGCCCCGATCAGTGACATCACCAATACAACATGCCCCGGTCAGTGATGTCACCAATACAACATGCCCCGGTCAGTGACGTCACCAATACAACATGCCCCGGTCAGTGACATCACCAATACAACATGCCCCGGTCAGTGACATCACCAATACAACATGCCCCGGTCAGTGATGTCACCAATACAACATGCCCCGGTCAGTGACATCACTGAGTGGCACCGTCCCTTAGTATATTTAGTGACAGGAGGCAGCAGAGCTGTCAGACAGAGGGGAGTCTTCATTGGGAGCGGAGCTTTTCTTTCCGAGTCAGCGGTGACAGCGAGCATCGTGATTGATGATGGATCTACACCGTGGGGACATTTTGCTTTAGTTTTCCTTTTTTAATAAAGGACTTGTCAAAAACTGCCTGCTGTATTTAACAGAATACTTTTTTGGGGTGAATAATTAGGGGTACCATGTACCCCATACTCATTCACATGGGGTGAGGGATCTGAGGGCCCCCTTGTTACATTTTGTAAGTCTCCTGCCTGCAAACCCCCACAGCCACTAGCCTGGGTTGTGGGGAAGAATCCCTTGTCCCCATCAACATGGACAAGGTGCTATGAGGGAGCAAAGCCCCCCCCCTGCCCCAGAGCATCCACTCCATGTTACGGGCATGTGGCCTGGTATGTTTCAGGATGGGGGGGTCACTTGCTCATCACCCCCATTCCTGACCTGCTGGGCTGCATGCTCAGATAGGAGTCTGGTATGTATTTCTTTCATTTTGGCAAGGGGTCACCCTAAAAATCCATACTAGACCCCCCCAAAGGGGGAATCCTATGCTATTTTCTTCATATTTCATTGCCGGTAATTCGTTTTTTTATATTTATCGGTTGGTTAGGACGTGGTGGCCGCTCACTCCCTAGCAACCATGTTGTTTACTGGTTGTTAAGGATGCCAGCGGCCGCCCACTCTTTACCAAGCAGTACACATTTCCTGAATGCCGCATGTCTCCACCACTAATTAATGACCGCATGCATTTCATTCTTTATTTCCTTCTGTGAATGTAACGCCTGTTCATGCGGTATTTACTGAGCGTGTTCAGTGTTTGTGGTCAATACCGCAACACGGGATAGGAAATGGACAGTTTCAGGATGGCATGCGGTATTTAGGGGAAATGTACCCACATATCACATGTGATCTGCTTCTGTGAAGGGAGACAATGTGTGGATGTTGTGTGTGATGTCACAATCATAAATCTTACATTTTACAGATGATATTTTCTCTCATTTCCTTGATTTAGAGTGGAGATCCAATCGATATAGAATTTGAGGTGAAAGCAGAAGAAGAAGAGGCGTATGTGAGGGATGATCAGCAGTCTATGGAGGAGGATGGAATAACGGGGACATTTATAGAGGAGGACACTCCTACAGAGATCAGCACAGGTGGGTCATGAACACTAAATCCATTCCTCCACCCATACTGCTCACTGATTGGTCCAGAGTAGGGCGGGGACTGGGTGATATCAGCCTGTAATCCCCTGGTCACTTTCCTGAGCTGTGTTCCCCGTCCTGTATTCCTGGATTTCTCTCGGATAATCTTCCTTCTCTGTGCTGCAGACACAATTTATGTATCTAGACTGGATTTATGGAGGTTCTGGGGTTCAGCTGGCAGCAAAATGTTCAAGTTGGATGGATATCATATCCCTCCTTATGTATTATACATGGAGATCATATCCCCCTTATGTATTATACATGGAGATCATATCCCCCCTTATGTATTATACATGGAGATCATATCCCCCCCCTTATGTATTATACATGGAGATCATATCCCCCCTTATGTATTATACATGGAGATCATATCCCCCCCCTTATGTATTATACATGGAGATCATATCCCCCCTTATGTATTATACATGGTGATCATATCCCCCCCCTTATGTATTATACATGGAGATCATATCCCCCCTTATGTATTATACATGGAGATCATATCCCCCCCCTTATGTATTATACATGGATATCATATCCCTCCTTATGTATTATACATGGAGATCATATCCCCCCTTATGTATTATACATGGAGATCATATCCCCCTTATGTATTATACATGGAGATCATATCCCCCCTTATGTATTATACATGGAGATCATATCCCCCCCCTTATGTATTATACATGGAGATCATATCCCCCCTTATGTATTATACATGGAGATCATATCCCCCCCCTTATGTATTATACATGGAGATCATATCCCCCCTTATGTATTATACATGGTGATCATATCCCCCCCCTTATGTATTATACATGGAGATCATATCCCCCCTTATGTATTATACATGGAGATCATATCCCCCCCTTATGTATTATACATGGAGATCATATCCCCCCTTATGTATTATACATGGAGATCATATCCCCCCTTATGTATTATACATGGAGATCATATCCCCCCTTATGTATTATACATGGAGATCATATCCCCCCTTATGTATTATACATGGAGATCATATCCCCCCTTATGTATTATACATGGAGATCATATCCCCCTTATGTATTATACATGGAGATCATATCCCCCCTTATGTATTATACATGGAGATCATATCCCCCCCTTATGTATTATACATGGAGATCATATCCCCCCTTATGTATTATACATGGAGATCATATCCCCCCTTATGTATTATACATGGAGATCATATCCCCCCTTATGTATTATACATGGAGATCATATCCCCCCTTATGTATTATACATGGAGATCATATCCCCCCTTATGTATTATACATGGAGATCATATCCCCCTTATGTATTATACATGGAGATCATATCCCCCTTATGTATTAACGTCCACCGCCACCCCTCTGTCCAAGTGTACCACGTCCACCGCCACCCCTCTGTCCAAGTGTACCACGTCCACCGCCACCCCTCTGTCCAAGTGTACCACGTCCACCGCCACCTCTCTGTCCAAGTGTACCACTTCCACAGCCACCCCTCTGTCCAAGTGTACCACGTCCACCGCCACCCCTCTGTCCAAGTGTACCACGTCCACCGCCACCCCTCTGTCCAAGTGTACCACGCCAACAGCCACCCCTCTGTCCAAGTGTACCACGTCCACCGCCACCCCTCTGTCCAAGTATACCACAACCACCGCCACCCCTCTGTCCAAGTATACCACGTCCACCGCCACCCCTCTGTCCAAGTATACCACGTCCACCGCCACCCCTCTGTCCAAGTATACCACGTCCACAGCCACCCCTCTGTCCAAGTATACCACGTCCACCGCCACCCCTCTGTCCAAGTATACCACGTCCACCGCCACCCCTCTGTCCAAGTATACCACGTCCACCGCCACCCCTCTGTCCAAGTTTACCACGTCCACCGCCACCCCTCTGTCCAAGTATACCACGTCCACCGCCACCCCTCTGTCCGAGTATACCACGTCCACCGCCACCCCTCTGTCCGAGTATACCACGTCCACCGCCACCCCTCTGTCCGAGTATACCACGTCCACCGCCACCCCTCTGTCCGAGTATACCACGTCCACCGCCACCCCTCTGTCCAAGTATACTACGTCCACCACCACCCCTCTGTCTAAGTATACCACATCCACCGCCACCCCTCTGTCCAAATATAGCACATCCACCGCCACCCCTCTGTCCGAGTATGCCACGTCCACCGCCACCCCTCTGTCCAAGGATTTTAGTACTTCCAATCTAACCTGTTTCAATATGGTTCAATCTCAGCTCACCTCTACATGTTTTCTACAGTAAACATTTAAGTTTCCACTGATTACAGAATACGAATACTGTGAGTCCTGACCCCTGCACTATATACTCTATGTTGTACATTACATACTCCTGACCCCTGCACTATATACTCTGTTGTACATTACATACTCCTGACCCCTGCACTATATACTCTATGTTGTACATTACATACTCCTGACCCCTGCACTATATACTCTATGTTGTACATGACATACTCCTGACCCCTGCACTATATACTCTATGTTGTACATTACATACTCCTGACCCCTGCACTATATACTCTGTTGTACATTACATACTCCTGACCCCTGCACTATATACTCTATGTTGTACATTACATACTCCTGACCCCTGCACTATATACTCTATGTTGTACATTACATACTCCTGACCCCTGCACTATATACTATATGCTGTACATTACATCCTCCTGACCCCTGCACTATATACTCTATGTTGTACATTACATACTCCTGACCCTTGCACTATATACTATATGCTGTACATTACATACTCCTGACCCCTGCACTATATACTATATGCTGTACATTACATCCTCCTAACCCCTGCACTATATACTCTATGTTGTACATTACATACTCCTGACCTCTGCACTATATACTCCATGTTGTGCATTACATACCCCTGACCCCTGCACTATATACTCTATGTTGTACATTACATACTCCTGACCCCTGCACTATATACTCTATGTTGTACATTACATACTCCTGACCCCTGCACTATATACTCTATGTTGTACATTACATACTCCTGACCCCTGCACTATATACTCTGTTGTACATTACATACTCCTGACCCCTGCACTATATACTCTATGTTGTACAATACATAGTCCTGACTTCTGCTCTCCCCCTCCCCCCACTGCTATATATACACATAATATGGATTCTCTTTTGTTACACCCATTTCCTCCCAGCTGGACATTTTATATCGGATGATGTGATTGGAGCACAGACTTTTACATGGTGATAATAATGTGATAATTTTCTCCAAATTTGGACCCTTAAACAGAAAGTGATAATGAGGGAGGAGTCAATACCCCAATGATGGTGGTCTTCAGGATCAGTCCAGTCTTCATTTTGGTTGTTCTCCCCCCATCCTCACTCTCTGACCTCTGGTGGGGCTCAGTCCCGCTGTTCTTCATGACTAAATCATGGACTAAATAAGGAAGTGCAGTACTTCTTGTGTTGGGAAGATGGCGATGAGTGATAGAGGGGGTGGGGACCCTCGTCCTATAATCCCCTCATCACTGTCCCTCCTATAAAAGACAGTTCTGGTTGTTTCCTCACTCTCTGACTAAGGTCCATGAATAAAGAAATGACCTGGTAGGAGATCAGAGGAGCCATTTCCTAGTTCCCTTGAGGGTAGAATGGTAAGCTCCTCAGAGACCAAGCTGCCTGGTGTGGGCGGAGTCCTAGTTTGGGGGAACCAATCAGCTCCTGTCTAGTAATCCTCTTTGTCTTTGTATTTTAGTCCATGGCCGGGAGATGAGGAAAACCTCCGAGGATTGTCTCACTTTGTCTCCAGACTGGAAAGTAGAAGATGAGGACATCACACAGTATAGTCCAGGAGAAAATCCGGCTCCCTCCAATGTCCATCCGGCACCACCCAGTGTAGATGGACCATCGGATTCCTCGTATCCTGAGGAACCTCAGACTGTGCGGGACCGGGCCGGCCTTCCAACAGGGAAGAGGTTCTCCTGTACTGAGTGCGGGAAGAGGTTCCGTTCTACATACCATCTTAATGTGCATAAAAGATCACACACAGGGGAGAAGCCTTATTCCTGTCCTGAGTGCGGGAAATGTTTTTCACAGAAGTCCAGTCTTTACACACATCAGAGATCTCACATAGGGGAAAAGCCGAATTCCTGTCCTGTGTGCGGGAAATGTTTTTCATTGAAGTCCAATTTTCACACACATCAGAGAACCCACACGGGGGAAAAGCCATATTCCTTTCCTGAGTGTGTGAAATGTTTTTCAGAGAAGTCCCATCTTTCCAGTCATCAGCAATCTCACACAGGTGAGAAGCTGTATTCCTGTCCTGAGTGCGCGAAATGTTTTTCAGAGAAGTCCAATCTTCACACACATCAGAGATCTCACACAGGGGAGAAACCATATTCCTGTCCTGAGTGCGGGAAATTTTTTTTAGATAGGCCCAGTCTTTCCGAACATCAGAGATCTCACACAGGAGAGAAGCCGTATTCCTGTTCTGAGTGCGGAAAATGTTTTTCAGGCAAGTCCACTCTTAATATGCATCAGAGATCTCACACGGGGGAGCAGCCATATTCCTGTCCTGAGTGTGGGAAATGTTTTTCACAGAAGTCCCATCTTTATACACATCAGAGATCTCACACAGGGGAAAAGCCATATTCCTGTCCTGAGTGTGGGAAATGTTTTTCACAGAAGTGCAATCTTTACGCACATCAGAGATGTCACACGGGGGAGAAGCCATATTCCTGTGTTGAGTGCGGGAAATGTTTTTCAGGTAAGTCCAGTCTTAATAAACATCAGAGATCTCATACGGGGGAGAAGCCGTATTCCTGTTTTGAGTGCGGGAAATGTTTTAAACAGAAGTCCCATCTTTGCAGTCATCAGAAGTCTCACACGAGAGATGATCTATTCTTGTCCTGAGTGCGGGAATTGTTTTTCACAGAAGTACAATCTTTCCAGACATCAAAGATCTCACACTGGCAGAAGCCATATTCCTTTCCTAAGTGTGGGAATGTTTTTGAGCTAAGACCAATCTTTCCATTCATCAGAGATCTCACACGAGTGAGAAGCCACTTTCCTGTCCTGAGTGCGGGAAATTTGTTTCACAAAAGTCCAGTCTTTAAAAGTATCAGAGATCTCACATGCGCGGAAGAAGCTACTTTCCTGTCCTGTTTGCGCAAAATGTTTTTCACGGAAGTTCAATCTTTACACACATCAGAGATGTCACACGGGGGAGAAGCCATATTCCTGTCCTGTGTACGGGAAATGTTTTTCACAAAAGTCTGATCTTTACAGACATTAGAGATCTCACACGGGGGAGAAGCTGTATTCTTTTTTTGTGTGCGGGAAATGTTTTTTTTAGAAATCTGATCTTTCCAAACATCAGACATCTCACACAGGGAGAAGCCATACTCCTGAATGTGGGAAATGTTTTTCATATGCAGGTGAAACTTAAAAAATGAGAATATGGTGCAAAAGTTCATTTATTTCAGTGCAGCAACTTAAAAGGTGAAACTAATATATGAGATAGACTCATTCCATGCAAAGCAAGATAGTTCAAGCCGTGATTTGTCATCATTGGGATGATTATGGCTTACAACTCATGAAAACCCCAAATCCACAATCTCAGAAAATGAAAATATTGTGAAAAGGTGGAATAATCTCGGCTCAAAGTGTCCTACTCTAATCAGCTCATTCAGCCATAACACCTGCAAAGGGTTCCTGAGCCTTTAAATGGTCTCTCAGTCTGGTTCAGTAGGAATCACAATCATGGGACAGACTGCTGACCTGACACCATCACTGACACCCTCCATAAGGAGGGAAAGCCTCAAAAGGGAATTGCAAAAGAAGTTGGATGTTCCCAAAGTGCTGTATCAAAGCACATTGATAGAAAATTATGTATAAGGGAAAAGTGTGGAAGAAAAAGGTGCACAAGCAGCAGGGATGACCGCAGCCTGGAGAGGATTGTCAGGAAAAGGCCATTCAAAAGTGTTGGGGACTTTCACAAGGAATGGACTGAGGCTGGAGTCAGTGCATCAAGAGCCACCACACGCAGATGGATCCTGGATATGGGCTTCAAATGTCGTATTCCTCTTGTCAAGCCGCTCCTGAACTACAAACAACGTCAGAAGCGTCTTACCTGGGCTAAAGAAAAACAGGCCTGGTCTGCTGCTCAGTAGTCCAAAGTCCTCTTTTCTGATGAGGGCAACTTTTGCATATCATTTGGAAACCAAGGACCCCGAGTATGGAGGAAGAATGGAGAGGCCCAAGGACCCCGAGTATGGAGGAAGAATGGAGAGGCCCAAGGACCCGGAGTATGGAGGAAGAATGGAGAGGACCAAGGACCCCGAGTATGGAGGAAGAATGGAGAGGCCCGAGGACCCCGAGTATGGAGGAAGAATGGAGAGGCCCAAGGACCCGGAGTATGGAGGAAGAATGGAGAGACCCAAGGACCCGGAGTATGGAGGAAGAATGGAGAGGCCCAAGGACCCGGAGTATGGAGGAAGAATGGAGAGGCCCAAGGACCCGGAGTATGGAGGAAGAATGGAGAGGCCCAAGGACCCCGAGTATGGAGGAAGAATGGAGAGGCCCAAGGACCCCGAGTATGGAGGAAGAATGGAGAGGCCCAAGGACCCCGAGTATGGAGGAAGAATGGAGAGGCCCAAGGACCCCGAGTATGGAGGAAGAATGGAGAGGCCCAAGGCCCCCGAGTATGGAGGAAGAATGGAGAGGCCCAAGGCCCCCGAGTATGGAGGAAGAATGGAGAGGCCCAAGGACCCCGAGTATGGAGGAAGAATGGAGAGGCCCAAGGCCCCAGAGTATGGAGGAAGAATGGAGAGGCCCAAGGACCCCGAGTATGGAGAAAGAATGGAGAGGCCCAAGGACCCCGAGTATGGAGAAAGAATGGAGAGGCCCAAGGACCCCGAGTATGGAGGAAGAATGGAGAGGCCCAAGGACCCCGAGTATGGAGGAAGAATGGAGAGGCCCAAGGCCCCCGAGTATGGAGGAAGAATGGAGAGGCCCAAGGACCCCGAGTATGGAGGAAGAATGGAGAGGCCCAAGGCCCCCGAGTATGGAGGAAGAATGGAGAGGCCCAAGGCCCCCGAGTATGGAGGAAGAATGGAGAGGCCCAAGGACCCCGAGTATGGAGGAAGAATGGAGAGGCCCAAGGACCCCGAGTATGGAGGAAGAATGGAGAGGCCCAAGGACCCCGAGTATGGAGAAAGAATGGAGAGGCCCAAGGACCCCGAGTATGGAGGAAGAATGGAGAGGCCCAAGGACCCCGAGTATGGAGGAAGAATGGAGAGGCCCAAGGACCCCTAGTATGGAGGAAGAATGGAGGGGCACACACTGCAAGATGCTAGAAGTCCAGTGTGAAGTTTCCACAGTCTGTGTAGATTTGGGGAGCCATGTCATCTGCTGGTGTTGGTCCACTGTGCTTCATTAAGTCCAGGGTCAACGCAGCCGTCTACCAGGAGATTTTGGAGCACTTCATGCTTCCTTCCGCAGACTAGCTTTATGGGGATGCTGACTTCATTTTCCAGCAGGACTTGGCTCCGCCCACACTGCCAAAAGCACCAAAACCTGGTTCAATGACCGTGGGATTACTGTGCTTGATTGGCCAGCAAACTCACCTGACCTGAACCCCATAGAGAATCTATGGGGCATTGCCAAGAGAAAGATGAGAGACATGAGACGGAACAATGCAGAAGAGCTGAAGGCCGCTATTGAAGCATCCTGGTCTTCCATAACACCTCAGCAGTGCCACAGGCTGATAGCTTCCATGCCACGCCGCATTGAGGCAGTAATTGCTGCAAAAGGGGCCCAAACCAAGTACTGAGTACATATGCAGCTTCTACTTTTCAGAGGTGCGATATTGTTCTATGTACAATCCGTGTTTTATTGATTGCATGGAATATTCTCATTTTCTGAGATTGTGGATTTGGGGTTTTCATGAGGTGTAAGCCATAATCATCACAATGATGACAAATCACGGCTTGAACTATCTTGCTTTGCATGGAATGAGTCTATCTCATATATTAGTTTCACCTTTTAAGTTGCTGCACTGAAATAAATGAACTTTTGCACCATATTCTCATTGTTCGAGTTTCACCTGTATACCTCATGGCTGATCTTCATCATGGAAGAAACAGTTCATAAGGAGATCAGAGGTCCCCAAAGACATGGATGAAGTGTGGGACCGGGTTGGCCATTGATGGCAGGAGAAGAATAAGAATGGAGTCCTGCCCTGTGATTGGCTGAGTACATTTTGTGGTGGGAGATTTCACAAACACTTGGAGGTCTATGGAGAACAATGTTGAACGGATGTGACCGGCATTCTCCATCTGGGAGGAGTTTTGGCCGTATTTTATTTCTTATGATCATTGGCTCCATCTAGTGGCCATAATATCATATTGGGCTAGTTTTACTGATGGGGATATTTCAGAAAAATCACCTCATTGTGGCCACTAGATGGAGCCGGCGATCATAGGAAACTGTGTTACTTAACATAGGGCGGGATGTTGTCACAGCTGGAGGAATGATTGTCTCATTGGTTTAATGAATTTTCTATAAATAGAGCCCTTGGGTTCCTTAGTCAGACACGCCCCCATACTAATCCCTGAGGTCACACTCCAGCACCCTGAGGTCACACTCCCGCACCCTGAGGTCACACTCCCGCACTCTGAGACCCGTAAAACTTTATTTTGATGGTATTTATTCACCACTGGAATTTTTATCTTTTTGCTATATAAATGAAAATGTCCAAACATTTTGAAAAAAAGTGTTTTTCTTATAAAATTTTGCAAATAAATAATCTTTCTTCATAAATCTTGGCCAAAATTTATTCAGATATCTTTTTAGTAAAAAAAAAAACAAATTAGTTTTTAACCAAAAATTATAATTTTTCCAAATAAAATTTACATTTTTGATTTTCTGCACCCTTAAAGGCTGTAAAAGCAATAATTTCTCCTTCTCTCCGGCTGCATTCCTGCAGCCATTGAGAAATACTGTGAGTGCTGTGATTGGTCACAGCTTGTCACATGGTACAAGTCTGTTGGGAATAGTCCTGTACCATGTGACCTCGGTGATCATTCACAGATTTCACTGGTAGTAAGCAATGATATCAGGAAGTGACATCTTGCTTACTACTATTCATGTGATCACTTGTCTTCAGTTCACTGGTCTTCCCAGTGAATGGCTGCACAGGGAGGGGGATGTCAGGACAAGTCTGATGATTGGAGGAGAGCAGGCTTAGCTCCCAGCACAGTTAGAGAACTGACCATGCTGAGCTCTCATGCCCAGTATGGTCAGTTTTAATAGGAAATCAGAGGGACTGGCAGGATCACCAGGGATCTCACATAAAGGAAGCAATACAGAGAGAAGAGGAGACGTCTTCATACCAGGACATGGGACAGCCGGCACAGATCAGGAATAGGACATGTTGGAGGAACATATTCTTTGAAGGAGAAGTTCAGGCAAAGCTCTTTTGTCTGTACTTCTCCTGTGGATCAGAGGAGTGCAGTTCATTCTGAACTGTGACCCGTTTTCAGGTGAAGCCCGCTGTCAGCTGACATCACTCAGCCGGTCCAGGCTGGGGAAAGATCCCGACATCAGAGTCTGGACCAGCCGCACCCTCCCCCTCCACAGCCCAGTGAGTGTGGGGGCAGGGCAGAGAGAGGTGACTGACAGTCACCGCTCTCTGATCAGAATGGCTGTGAGAACTCATGGTCAGCAATCACGTGATCGCTGAGTTCTCACACTTGGAGCCGGCGGGGGATGGGTGCAGCATCCACCTAGGTGCAAGGATGATTTTACAAAGTCAATAAATAAATTCCATACTTTTCTGGCCTTTAGATGGCGCTAAGTATCATAGAAATTAGAACCATCTTATTGCCAAATGTGGTATTCTCCATTTTATATCCATGGAAACCATTCAACCCGCTCAGCACAGAGCCTACTCCCCCCATCCCATTCACACAGAGGGAATGACAGGCACATTCACCGGGTGTATTGCTGTGCAATTGTTTTATGAACAGACTCCTAGATGATTACAGCTACTTATATAGGGCCATCAATTTACATATTACCCATCAGTCCCCGCCCCCGAGGAGCCTGCAGTCTAAGTTCCTAACTCACATTCATACATACACATACTAGGGGCCAATATAGACAGGAGCCAATTACCTTCCAGCATATCTTTGGAGTGTGGGAGGAAACTGGAGTACCCAGAGGAAACCCACGCAGGCACAGGGAGAACATGCATACTCCAGACAGGTAGGGAAGTGGTTGGGATTCAAATCAATGACTAGAGCTGCTAGGAGGAAGTGCTAACCACTGAGCCACTGTGCTGCAGAATATGTTTCTATAAAGGTGGGAAGTATGTAGCAGTGAATAGACCTCCCAGCTATGTTATTACCAGGCTGCAGCTAGGGGGAGCTCTAATGTCACCCCAGCAGAGTGATCCCATCTAGCCCACATTAACCCTCTCACTGCCAGAGCTGTTTCTGCATGATTTTGCACACATGGGAAAATGCAGATTTTGGGCCTGAAGATGAGATAAACCCCCAAACATCTATTCTGTGACATCAGAGGCCCTGGAGAATACAATGGTGAGAGTTCTGATTATTTATGTCACATGATATTCGCTCCATCAGTACAAATACACTAAATGTAATGTTTGAGAACACAAATACATTATTTTACCAATTTGTTTGTAAAATATAAAAGATGAGGTTGTGCCAAGTCAATAGATACCCAACATGTCCAGCCCTAAGATGGGGTGTGCCATTGAGATGATGAAAAACGTTGTTACTGAACAATGGTCCCTAGGTGGCACTTGAACCCTTTCCCTGCCATGGATGTACTGATGTCCTACTGACCTACAGAACTGCCTCCAGCTGGTCAGGTGACTACAACATACTGTCATGGCTTCCCCCCTTCTGCTATGAGTGCCTGGTCTGCTGAGCTTCCCTCCACTCCACAGCCCCTCTGCCTGTCCTCCAAGATGGCTCCCCACAGCTCTAACATCCCCTGCAGCACTTATACCCCCACAGCACCCATCCCCCACAGCATGGATCCCCCCACAGCACTGATCCTCCCTCTACTGCACTGATCCCCCCACAGCACCCGTCCCCCCTCCTCCCATCACTGTTCCATCTGTGGCTCCCCTGCATCTGGTTTCTTCTCTCCCCTCCCACTGGCTTCAGCTGCTGCAGGGGAGCCACAAGGAGATCAAAATGTCCAAATACTTCCCCATCACTGAAACTCCCTCCCTGTGCTGGGACCTCCTACCGATGCCCCAGCCCCCCTCTGTGCAGTGCTGCTGTCTGACTTCCCCTCTTGCCCCCCACACTGGCTGCTGCTAGGGTTGGAGATCAGTGTGGTGTTCTGGATGGAGAGTAGGGGGTTGGCATATCATGTTTACCAGCCCCTTCCTGAATGAACACAGTGAGTGATTAGTACCAATCACTCGTGGTCATTCACTGAAGCATAGTAAAGGGTGTTTCCTGGGCTTCAGTTTTGTGAATGAATAGGAGCCTCTGTACAGAATCTTCCTACAAATCCCACCCATAGAACAATATTGGAGATAACAGCAGTATTGTCCTCACCAATCACAGCCCGGATATTTCCCAGTACAGGTCAGGAGGGGGAGGGGTTATAGTACAATAAGGGGCCCATAGACATGACATGACAGAGACCCTCATAGATATGACTGTGTCATCTGATCTATCAGGAAATTACCAGATTGGAGGACAGTCTCATGTCTGGGGGGTACCTGCACACAGTGGGTGCTCCTCAGGGGATATTGTGATTGGGCAGGGCAGAATACCCTATAGGTCCCCCTCACAAACCAACACTGGGAGGAGTCTGTGTACTCCTCCCCCTCCCCTCTGCATACAATTAAAGTAGACCTGTCATGAGAGCAATATGTAGAAATCCTCCAAACCATCAGGAGACGGGAAAGAGCATAAAAGACCATGGAAGAGATGGGACTGAGTGTAGTGATGGATACCAGGAGGTGGGAGATGGTTCTAGAAGATGGGGAGAAGTACGGTGCATGGACTCACATCTGGGAGGTTGTGGGAACCCCTCCAGGGATCAGACAACCTATCTGAGGACTTGTGGAGAATATGTCTGTCTCCTCACTGAAGTCAATGGGTGGTCACCCTCCATGGTCATCGGGGAATTCCGGATCATCATATACTAAGCAGGATTTGGATCCCGGTGGAGAACTTTAACCCCAAGAAAAAATGAGGGTGAGGTCAGCAGAGGAGCCCATAGTAAAGGAGGAAACTCTGAAATGTTTTCTTCAGAAGGTCGGAGTTTACTGGACAAGTGAATGTAAAATACACCATCAACGCGTTTCATGGCTTCAAAGTGTCACTTCATCAGGACAGGTGTAAGAAGACGATATAAAAATAGGGAATGAAGTAACAGTCCAGTATATGGTATTATAAAGACCCGAGTCACATACAATTCATGGACAGGACTGAGATTTATAGCATTCAGGATTTGTATGATGTTAGACAAGGTGAAGAGATATATATGAAGAGGATGATCAATACATGGAGAAATCAATCTATTCTATCATAGAAGGGAATCAATAGATCAATAAATGACATCAACCAATCAATAAGATCCATTTCATGGGATAGATTTATCATTCTGTGCACTGATTATGTTGGAGGATCAAACCGTGATCACTGGATATTGGAAACATTCCTATTGATCTGATGATTGCTGGCATGGATTCCTGATTGATTATTGCTGGGAATAAAGTCCAATAAACACGCAGATTTGATGGGATTATTGATAGAAAAATCTCTTCATATTCCATGGAATAAATATGTGTAGAATAGTTTGGATTTGATGGAATAAATCTCTATAAAAGACTTTGTGGGGTTTGTTGGTTCTTTTCTATTCCTCTCTAGGTCTGGATTTCAGGAAGAAGAAACAATTCCTCCAATTTCTAGTGGATGGTGAGGAGGGGAGAGATTTGGGGGAGTTTTGTACATACAGGAGGTAATAGAGAGAATCCGGCTAGTAATTGATGAGAGGAGATTTCACTGGAGAGTTCCATTGAAGAGAATTCAGGGCTGGGGGTGCCGCTGGGGAATAGAGGGTTCTGATTGGACCACCAGTACACGTGTCATATTAATCTGGGGGTGTGCACTGCTGGGGCCTGGAGGGTTCTGATTGGACCACCAGTACATGTGTCATATTAATCTGGGGGTGTGCACTGCTGGGCTGGAGGGTTCTGATTGGACCACCAGTACATGTGTCATATTAATCTCTTTTCCTGTTCTGGTGACACCCCAAATCTCAGGATTTTTTTATTATTTTAGGTAATAATTGTAAACAGGACAAATAGAGAGGCTGAATCTCCCTAAAGGAGGCTGAGGCAGCAATAGAAACCAACAGGAGGTCTAATCCCTCTCCACTCTCCAGAAAATCAATGCCTTTAGTTCTTCTGTAAAACAACCCAGTGAAGGGATGGGGGGAGGAAATATGTTTGTCTTTTCCAGAAGGTTGGATGCAGAATACTTTCATGTCCAGCATACTAAATGGGTCCAATACTGGGATCATCTGAGAAAATGTGTTCTGTATTCCTGGGAGGGAGGCACCTATGGGTTGGTGTTTGTAGAAAATGAACACAGTGAGGACAATGGCAAGTGCTGAATGGCAGAGATGACTGCATGGAGTCTGTAGTGCCAGAAACCTACTTAAATGTATTCCCCTCCCATCCTCTCCATGGTCCTTCCCCACCCCAAACTCTCTAGGCTCAATTTCCTACAATTTCTCTAGGTTCCCTTCACTCCCCATCCTCTCTAGGCTCCTTCCCCTCCTCATCCTCTCTAGGCTCCTTCCTCTCCCCATCCTCTCTAGGCTCTTTTCCCTTTCTAACCCTCTCCAGGCTCCTTCTCCTCATCCTCTCTAGACTCCTTCTCCTTTTTCATCCTCTCTAGCCTCCTTCAACTCCCCAACCTTTCTAGGCTCCCAACCTCTCAAGGCTTTATGCACCTGCCATCGTCTATAAGCTCCTTCCCTTCCCCATACTCTCTAGGTTCCTTCCCCTCCCCACCCACTTTAGCCTCCTTCCACTCCTCATCCTCACTAGGCTCACTCCCCTCTCTATGCTGTCTAGGCTCCTTCCCCTCCCCATCCTCTTTAGGCTCCTTCTCCTCCCCATCCTCTTTAGGCTCCTTCCCCTCCCCATCCTCTCTAGGCTTTTTCCCTTCCCCGTCCTTTCTAGGCTTCTTCCTCTACTCATCCTCTCTAGGCTCCGTCCTCTTTCCCATCCTCTCGGTTCCTTCCCCTACCCATCCTCTCTAGGCTCCTATTACTCCCATCCTTTCTAAGCTCCCATCCTCTCTAGGCTCCATTCCCTCCCCATCTTATCTAGACTCCTTCTCCTCCCCATCCTCTCTAGGCTCCCTGGCGGTCTGATTAAATCAGATTTTTGGTGCTGAAAGCGGTACATTTTTTTGCATGGAAATATGTAGTTTTTTTTTATTGTAGGCTGTAATTTTTAGGAATAACTCACTGAAATCTGTCCGAACAAGAGTCTAGTAAACATCCCGGGTAGGATAAAACTTGAAACACAAAATCATAAATTATAATTGAATAAATACTCATAAAAAATAATAATATAATAATAATAAATGTAATTCAATAATATAATGAAACCAAAAACACTGAAATTGGAAATATGGCACCAACTTTGCACAAGCAACTGAGCAAAGTTGCAGAATCGTTTTCAGTGTCTGATGAGGAATTTCCCCCACAAATCATTATCACTCAATTCTGCAAGTGGTTCTGATTTACTATCGCTGTTCTCTAGCCGGTCTAAAAGCGCTTTTGACCTAAAGGGATGCTTTTTGGACGCCGTGGACTTTTCTCAGTTTCCAGGCAGAAAGAACAGTAAAAATGCAGGCAGGGCGCCGGACAAAGCACTAGGGACAAAATGTATGTGAAATGGTTTGAAACAGCAATGTTTTACTATGTTATATTCGTTTACAAAAAAATGAATTTTTTTTAAATTTCTAAATTTGCCGCCGGTTCCGGCACCTGTACGTCCCGACGTCACAGGGACCGGAACACGGAAGCCAGATGCTGGCATTGGCCAGAGGAGATGGCCGGGGATGCTGCAGAGGACACATCGCGGGAGCGAAGGACAAGGTAAGAGCTGCAGAGACTCCCTGAGCAACGCCGCATGGTTATCCGGAGTGTAGCTCGGGGTTACCTCTCTTGGTACTGAAATTTTACCCCGAGCTACACTCGGGAATACCACCAGGGAGGCTAGGCTTCTTTCACTCCTCATCCTCGTTAGGCTCCTTCCCCTACCCATCCTTTCTAGGCTTCTTCCCCTCCCCATCCTTTCTAGGCTTCTTCTCCATCCTCTATACTTTCCTTCCCTTCTTTTCCACCCTTCTCTCCAATTCTCCTTAGGTTTCTACCCCCCTCCCATCCTCTCTAGGCTCCTTCTCCTCCCAAATCTCTCTAGGCTCCTTCTTCTCCCATCCTCTCTGGGCTCCTTCTCCTCCCCATTCTCTCTAGGCTCCTTCTCCTTTCCTATCCTCTTTTGGCTCCTTCCCCTCCCCATCCTCTCTTGGCTCCCTTCCCTCTCTAGGCTCCTTCTCCTCCTCGTCATCTCTAGGCTCCTTCTCATCCTTTCTAGGCTTCTTCACCTCTCCATCCTCTCTAGGCTTCTTCACCTTCCCATTTTCTCCAGGTTCCTTCTGCTCCCCATCCTCTCTAGGCTTCTTCACCTCCCCACCCTCTTTAGGCTCCTTCTGCTTCCCATCTTCTCTTGGCTCCTTCTGCTTCCCATCCAAGTGCTGTTTGCTAATACATTATCTTCCGGCTGCATAGTGGAAGTGTAGAGGTACGCCGTGTAATCATCCGTGGATGATTAGGTCTGCAAAGAGGTCTAGTGTGTCCGGTGCGGTGCGGGCTGAAGAAGCTCACGTGACTCAGTGGATGAAACATGTTGACGTCACAGCATCATGACGCCCGTGTCCCCGGCATGCAGGACTCTCCACACAGCCTCACCACCTGGCCACACCGCTCTGGACACACTAGACCTCTTTGCAGACCTCCTCATCCACAGATGATTACACGGCGTGCCTCTACACTTCCACTATGCAGCGGGAGGACAATGCATTAGCAAACGGCACTTGGATGGGTGAGCGGACTCTGTTTTTTGGACTAAGGCACTAATACACTGCGGGAGTCTCCATTCATGGAAATTGCTTGGCTGAGCTCCACCTGTCTGATGTCCTTGTTCCTATCGCTGGCACACAGGGCTCTATCAGTCTCATATTTCTGCTCACCCACTGCCTACTGCACTATCTATCCTGTCATTATAACCCGCCATCCATATACTGGCAACACTGCTATTACCACAATTATCCGTGGATGACTACGTGGATTACCCCCTATGGGATCTATATGGGTCTGCCATGTATGTATATGACCTCACTGAGGATTGAGGGACTCTCCTGTGCTGAAAGTGAATGGTGACCGCTGCCTCCTTTGACTCTACAAGTGCCCCGTTCCGTCATCTCTTTACATCCATCTACTGGCTGTCTTTGTGCCAAGTGTGAGATAGCAGCGTGTGGCTTTATCTGATATCTCAGTGACTATCATCTACATATGAGGATACCTGAGGATTGTCCTCCATGACACCACCAGGGTCTATTATACATGTATGTGACCCCCATGAGGACTGATCGGGTCTGCCTCTACTATCAAGGAGCTTGATTCTGCCCGTCCCTTCATCACCTTCCATTGACTACAATGTCCACATTATCTATCCATTCTATTCTATTTCATGTTGTGTCAGTAATAAAAGTCACGGAGGGTTGGGAACCCTGCAAGGGGGGCAGAGATATGTGACTGCCTAGTCCAGCCTTTCTCAGCCAGGGTTCCTCCAAAGGGTTCTAGGGCTTCCTTGTCACTTCATTGGGCTGTATATGGAAGTGTCAGCGACCAGCCGTTTCTGGATACACAGCTTTGTCATCATTGCACACACACACAGGATTTTGTTTTTCATTCAATACATTTTTATTATAATTTCACTTTCAACAGGATTACAAAAAAAAAATCAGGAAATAGTAAAGGCAGAAATCCGATTGGTCAGGAAGATCCCTTGTCTGGAATGTGGGGGCGGAGTCATTATTATTGGTGTACATTACAATAACATTGCTGGGAGGTCTCTTCATTTCTCTGCTCCATACTTCCCGTCTTTATAGAAACGTCTCCTGACATTTGGGGGTCTATTCATAGAATGTGTAGAACCATTCACCTGGTGAAAGTGCATGTCCATTCCTTAGCAGATCCGGAGAGGTAAGTGTGCATGGATGGGGTGTAGGTCAGTCCTTACCCTAGATGAAATCTCTCATACAGACACAATGGGACTCATGGGACTTTATAAAGAGGAACTCCAGAAAAACAGATCAATAAAGATCTTCCAATGTTTTCTTCCCAATCAGCGTAGAAATCATAAAACCCTCCCAGCAGGTGTACAAGGCCATGAAATCTCTCACAAAGTCCATCAATGGACAATTCCTGGACAACAATCACCGTGGGACAGAATTCTGAGCACCATAAGGAGGATCCAGCAGCGTCATCCATCTCCACGCGTTTCGTGGTGCAGCGCTCACTTCTTCAGGAGAAATGATTCCTGCTGATCAGAGTATACACCAATAATAAAACAAATGGCGGCAGGACCATCACTGGCTGGATGGAAAGTGGAGCAGGAAAGTGGCGTCAGGTAAGTCTTCCCAGGAGTTCTGTGCTGGGCCAGCTCCCTTGTTTATGGAAGCCGGTGGACATGCTGGTGCTCGGATCTATGACACTTCCTGCCTACCATGGTAAGACAGCCCCCCTCTGTGTTCTCACTGTATGCCCCCGGGTCTGCCCCTCCCCCTATGTGTACGCAGATTGCACAGAACACATTGGAAGATTTGATTGATGTGATTTTCTGGCGTTCCTCTTTATAGTCACATGACCATCCTGTCTGTATGAGAGATTTTATCTCCTGTCCATTCCTTCTCTGTGAATGGGGCTAAAACACCGATGTCATTAGGAGATTTGCTGAGCCGGGGGAATGTTCTCTATCATTACAGAGCATTTCACACTCCATTTATATTCTTCTCCTGATATCAATGGCCAACCCGGTCCCACACTTCATCCATGTCTTTGGGGGCCTCTGATCTCCTTATGAACTGTTTCTTCCATGATGAAGATCAGCCATGGAGTATATCTGAGGTGTATATCAGGGTGTGCTTCTTCCCCACATGTCCAGCAACATTCATCTAGAAAACATTACCCACACTCAAGGCACTAATACACCTCCAGGGTTGTGTGGGACCCTGATCTATATGAAGACAGGACTTCAGTGAGGAACATTTCCCTCACTTAGGAAAAGAGAGAGGCTTCTCCCCTGTGTGAGATCTCTGATGTGTGGAAAGATGGGACTTCTGTGAAAAACATTTCCCGCACTCAGGACAGGAATACGGCTTCTCCCCCGTATGAGATCTCTGATGTTTGTAAAGATTGGACTTATCTGAAAAACATTTCCCACACTCAGGACAGGAATACGGCTTCTCCCCTGTGTGAAATCTCTGATGTTTCTGCAGACTAGATTTTTCTGTAAAACATTTCCCACACTCAGGACAGGAATATGGCTTCTCCCCTGTGTGAGATCTCTGATGTGTACGAAGACTGGGCTTTTCTGAAAAACATTTCCCACACTCAGAGCAGGCATACGGCTTCTCCCCTGTGTGAGATTTCTGGTGCTTATAAAAAGCAGACTTCTCTGAAAAACATTTCCCACACTCAGGACAGGAATATGGCTTCTCCCCTGTGTGAGATCTCTGATGTGTGTTCAGACTGGACTTCACTGAAAAACATTTCCCACACTCAGGACAAGAATATGGCTTCTCCCCCGTGTGAGATCTTTTATGCCTTTTAAGCTGGTATGTAGAACTGAAACTCTTCCCGCACTCAGTACAGGAGAAGATCTTCCCTGTTGGAAGGCCGGCCCGGTCCCGCACAGTCTGAGGTTCCTCAGGATACGAGGAATCCGATGGTCCATCTACACTGGGTGGTGCCGGATGGACATTGGAGGGAGCCGGGTTTTCTCCTGGACTATACTGTGTGATGTCCTCATCTTCTACTTTCCAGTCTGGAGACAAAGTGAGACAATCCTCGGAGGTTTTCCTCATCTCCCGGCCATGGACTAAAACACAAAGACAAAGAGGATTACTAGACAGGAGCTGATTGGTTCCCCCAAACCAGGACTCCGCCCACATCAGGCAGCTTGGTCTCTGAGGAGCTTACAATTCCACCCTCAAGGGAACTAGGAAATGGCTCCTCTGATCTCCTACCAGGTCATTTCTTTATTCATGGACCTTAGTCAGAGAGTGAGGAAACAACCAGAACTGTCTTTTATAGGAGGGACAGTGATGAGGGGATTATAGGACGAGGGTCCCCACCCCCTCTATCACTCACCGCCATCTTCCCAACACAAGAAGTACTGCACTTCCTTATTTATTCCATGATTTAGTCTACGAAGAACAGCGGGGCTGAGCCCCACCAGAGGTCAGAGAGTGAGGATGGGGGGAGAACAACCAAGATGAAGACTGGACTGATCCTGAAGACCACCATCATTGGGGTATTGACTCCTCCCTCATTATCACTTTCTGTTTAAGGGTCCAAAGTTGGAGGATGTCATCACATTATTATCACCATGTAGAAGTCTGTGCTCCAATCACATCATCCGATATAAAATGTCCAGCTGGGAGGAAATGGGTGTAACAAAAGAGAATCTAGTAATGCCTGTGCTGAAAATGAACATTTTGCTGCCAGCTGAACCCCAGAACCTCCATAAATCCAGTCTAGAGACATAAATTGTGTCTGCAGCACAGAGAAGGAAGATTATCCGAGAGAAATCCAGGAATACAGGACGGGGAACACAGCTCAGGAAAGTGACCAGGGGATTACAGGCTGATATCACCCAGTCCCCGCCCTACTCTGGACCAATCAGTGAGCAGTATGGGTGGAGGAATGGATTTAGTGTTCATGACCCACCTGTGCTGATCTCTGTAGGAGTGTCCTCCTCTATAAATGTCCCCGTTATTCCATCCTCCTCCATAGACTGCTGATCATCCCTCACATACGCCTCTTCTTCTTCTGCTTTCACCTCAAATTCTATATCGATTGGATCTCCACTCTAAATCAAGGAAATGAGAGAAAATATCATCTGAAGCTCACATAAAAAACTCCACACATTGTCTCTATGAATCCATATTCTAGATGTTCTGTCCCACGACCTTGTAATGATGAGGGATGGTGTGACCTTTCTGTGTGGAATCCCGGGAATACAGAGGATGGGGACATCTCTCTGGTGGGTTCCTGGTATTAGGTGGCTCCATCATATCCTTGTGTCCTTCTGAAAACTCCTCCATCACTCCATACTCCTCATCCTCCTCTTTATACTCTTCTTTAACATCAATATTATCATCCCCGAGGATTCCACTCTGAAAGATATAATAAAACATTCATTGTAACAAACATGCTGTGTATAAATCACAACTACCAATAATTGTCATCATCTACCTGATGATGGTGAGGGATGGTGTGACCTTCCTGTGTGGAATCCCGGGAATACAGAGGACGGGGACATCTCTCTGGTGGGTTCCCATGACTGGATCCATCTGTAGGAAACACACACACTGACTGAATCCATTGTTTCTATGTGTTTATCAGATGATGGGGGATCTAGGTGGATCCTCCGTACTGCTCTCTCCTTTACAATAAAGTCTCCTCTTACCCGGTGATGTGAGGGGCGGCTGATTGTCCATCATGACGTCCTTGTAGAGGTCCTTGTGTCCTTCTAAATACTCCCACTCCTCCATGGAGAAATAGACAGTGACACCCTGACACCTTATAGGAACCTGACACACACAATGATACAGTCACCATCCAGACACATCCCTTGTCTGTTACTGGAGAATGTCCCAGAATTCCCGGCACCGCTCACCTCTCCTGTCAGCAGCTCAGTGATCTCTCTGGTGACTTCTAGAATCTTCTTCTTTCTCTCTTCTATCAGGGAGGGAGGTGGAGGCAATGTGATGTCATATGATCTCCAGACTTCACAGGAGGAAAACTCTACATCTGAACACAAAGAGTCACATCAAATGATATTCCCAGAATCCTCCTCACCTCTCCATTCAGGTCTCCATTTTATTAAAGCCCCACTTCAGGCTGAGGTATAATTCCCCCCACAGGACCCCCACACTACGCAGGGTATAGGCTTGTTGCAGCATTCTGATGTCATTACATACAACGCAGGACCAACAGTCCCACTTTGTTAGTGAGAATAACAAGTACCTGCTGACATCCTCAGAGCATCAGAAAAAAAAGCCAGATGGAGGGACATTGGGAGGAGGAGCTGTGAGGTCAGTGTGATGTCATAGGATTCTCTGACTCTGGATGGTGGGGACATTGGGAGGAGGAGCTGTGAGGTCAGTGTGATGTCATAGGATTCTCTGACTCTGGATGGAGGGACATTGGGAGGAGGAGCTGTGAGGTCAGTGTGATGTCATAGGATTCTCTGACTCTGGTTGGAAGGACATTGGAAGGAGGAGCTGTGAGGTCAGTGTGATGTCATAGGATTCTCTGACTCTGGATGGAGGGACATTGGGAGGAGGAGCTGTGAGGTCAGTGTGATGTCATAGGATTCTCTGACTCTGGATGGTGGGGACATTGGGAGGAGGAGCTGTGAGGTCAGTGTGATGTCATAGGATTCTCTGACTCTGGATGGAGGGACATTGGGAGGAGGAGCTGTGAGGTCAGTGTGATGTCATAGGATTCTCTGACTCTGGTTGGAAGGACATTGGGAGGAGGAGCTGTGAGGTCAGTGTGATGTCATAGGATTCTCTGACTCTGGATGGTGGGGACATTGGGAGGAGGAGCTGTGAGGTCAGTGTGATGTCATAGGATTCTCTGACTCTGGATGGAGGGACATTGGGAGGAGGAGCTGTGAGGTCAGTGTGATGTCATAGGATTCTCTGACTCTGGTTGGAAGGACATTGGGAGGAGGAGCTGTGGGGGGCGCTCTGTGAGGTTTCTGTACATCTCTCCTGGGTGTGTCCCACTTCTCCAAACATGAAAGATGAACTTTGTCTTTGGGCTTTGCCAGGACACATCATATTTCTCAGATCTCTGTGTATTCCGGAGACTTTACTGATCACATTTTAGGATGAATATCTGAGACTGGGATCATTATGGAGAAATATGCTTTCAGGACATTTACTACAAATGACATTTTTCTCTCTTTCTTCCTATTTGAATCTTATGAAACAAAGACATAGATATTCCAATCCCCTAAATATCCCCCCATCCCCCGCCACTAATTAAAGTCATAAAATCTATTAGTATAGACTGATGAGGTGAGAAGGTGACACCTCTCCACAATGAGGAGAATGTTCCGGCCCCGGAAGTGGGGGAATGTTCTGCCCCTAAAGGGGTTCATCTGGGTTCCCACACTATATATGGGTGTATCATCATCTGCTGGAGATAAAAGACGTCACAGTGACTATGGAGGAAGAGGACGGACGTGACTATGGAGGAAGAGGACGGACGTGACTATGGAGGAAGAGGACGGACGTGACTATGGAGGAAGAGGACGGACGTGACTATGGAGGAAGAGGACGGACGTGACTATGGAGGAAGAGGACGGACGTGACTATGGAGGGAGAGGACGGACGTGACTATGGAGGAAGAGGACGGACGTGACTATGGAGGAAGAGGACGGACGTGACTATGGAGGAAGAGGACGGACGTGACTATGGAGGAAGAGGACGGACGTAACTATGGAGGAAGAGGACGGACGTGACTATGGAGGAAGAGGACGGACGTGACTGTGGAGGAAGAGGACGGACGTGACTGTGGAGGAAGAGGATGGACGTGACTGTGGAGGGAGAGGACGGACGTGACTGTGGAGGGAGAGGACGGACGTGACTGTGGAGGGAGAGGACGGACGTGACTGTGGAGGGAGAGGACGGACCTGGCTGTGGAGGGAGAGGACGGACGTGGCTGTGGAGGAAGAGGACGGACGTGACTATGGAGGAAGAGGACGGACGTGACTATGGAGGAAGAGGACGGACGTGACTATGGAGGAAGAGGACGGACGTGACTATGGAGGAAGAGGACGGACGTGACTATGGAGGAAGAGGATGGACGTGACTATGGAGGAAGAGGACGGACGTGACTATGGAGGAAGAGGACAGACATGATGGGGGTTATTGGGTGTAAATAGAACATAACATCTTATTACCTCTTCTGCTGCCACTTCCATCAATGTCTCCTCTCTACTTCCTGCCTGTACCTGACATCACTTCCTGTCTGTATCTGACATCACTTCCTATCTGTCTTCCATAGAGACTTCCTGTCTGGGTAGAAGTGAGATCCCCACCTTGTGGAGCTCAGAGGAACTGCAGCCCCGAGAAGCGTCTGGTAGTGTGACCCCGGCCTTGTGCTGGGTGTGTATGGACTGTAGATCCTTATAGAGGGGTCACCTCCACTCCAACCAAGGGGGACAGAAATATATGACTGCCTAGTCCAGCCTTTCTCAGCCAGGGGTCCTCCAAAGGTTTCTAGGGGCTCCTTCAGCAATGAACAATTCCTGTCTCTTAGTAACAAATGGCATCAATGATCTGTAAAATCCGTTTCTTGGAATACATCACAGGACACGAAGCATCTTTATAAATCTTTATGTTATGCACCACCCACAGGTGATCGGACATTGGCAAACAATAGACAGCACGTCCCCTTGTAGACCATAAGCAGGCGTTTATCGGGCATTTGAGGAGTGTTTGTAACGCTCTTCAAATGGCTATAAGAATTATACACATGGCAGCACACAGTGCTGTTCACACTGAAGCGTTAGCATCACGTCATGGCAAAAATGACACCTCTTGTCCAGTCAGGAGGGATTGAAGCTTTTCAATGCCTCCCATTCAAATCTATGGTAACGCTCCACAAATGCAGGCGTTTGCAAGGCAGTTGCGGTGCTTTAATAATGTTTTAAAAAAATGATTCATGAGGAATATCATGTCCCATAATTCCCTGAAATGATAGAAGAGAGCATAGAGTGTCCTTTTGTAAAGATGGCTGACATCAATGTCTCCATGTTGGCCCAGGAGGTAGAATGTTATGATCCCAGCACCCCAACCTACTGTGATGCATACAGAAAGCACAAGGCATGGATTGATGGATGTAAAGTGGTCAGTGCTGTTGGTTCTGTTGACCCTTTAGACCCCTGGTCTAAATTCTCTGTCACTCGTTCTGTCTCCTCAGGCCTGGAGAAGCATTGGTTACAAGTAATCACACATGACACCGTCTTGTCAGTAACCAAAAACTTCTAATTTATTCCACAACGAAAGCTCTCTTTTATAGTACAATATAACGTGCAAGTGAGAATACAAACATTTACGTCAATCCTGAATAATGATGAGAAGCAAAATTTAAGGAATGTCTATTTCATAAAAACTTATCTGCTACATACAATAGAATCTCGCTAGATACTTTTCAAGGCTGTGAACATGATCTTTCTCAGGCATTTGTAATTAGTTATAAGTAACAAACAATTATTTTCTCATGGAACAGAAATATTTGACATTTAATTGTATCATGACAGAAACAGGTGCTTGTTAATACAAAGAAATAATTGGATACTATCTCTGTCTCTACCAAGGCTAAGCTAAGATAAAATATAGAAGAATGTTGTGAGTATAGTTCTGTAATACATAACTGACATAGCATATTTTCATTAACTCATTCTGGTTATAATACAAAACAATTAATCAACATGTTAGCACAAAATGGAGTGGGGAAACAAAATGACAGACCTAAAAGACATACATTTCCCTTCAATCCCCTCTTAAAATCATCTATTTCTAATTGGGTGATTTTATTACTTCAATCCACAGTTACCTTGACGTCATCAGAGGTTTGGCAACTCTCTGGCTACATACAATGGGTATGGCGATGCTAGCATCCTTGGAATCCCAGGTGGCATAAGGGCCGCCCCCATCCGTCAAATAACTGGGCTACCTTTCTTCCTCTCTTTGTGTTTCGCAACATAAACAGAATAGTCATTGGACTTTTTATCAAATAATCGTGTGTGTTCAAGACTTATGGAGAGCATGGAGGCATTTTCAATGCCTTTGCTAAGCATTTTACGGAAACAAGGGATTACACAACATACAACTAAACCTATGATTACCATGATAATAACGATAATAATGAAAAATTGCACTAATGCTTGTTTCTAACTAGTAAACCATCCAAAGTACTGGTCCCAAGGGTTATCAATGCCTGAGTTTGTTTTTAGCTCTTCAGAAAGGTCCTCCAACTTTTTATGGCCAACGTGATCTTCCCATTAGGCCCAGTATTATCAGGTATGTAGGTACAACAAGTACCTGTTCCTTTTATCATTGCACACACACCACCCTTTTCTGCAAGCATCATATCTAAGACCATACGATTTTGAAATGTCATGGTGGAATCAGCCTGCAACTGCTCCGCTATCCCCTTCAATGCATCCCTGGTGTAGTTGACAAACCTCTGTTGATTGTAATATATATAATTTATCCAATCAACATTCTTGTTTACGGTGACAATGAGAAATATAGACTCAAATCCTGCTGCTGCTTGGTTTTTTGGCCTTAAATTCATCTGGAACCCCTCTTGGTACCCCTATGGCATCTATATATACATGGCTAACATCATGTGCAGTATGATACATATTATACATCCAGAGTAAGTGGGAGTTATGGGAACATTGTACACTTTGGCATTAATTAATAATAAAGGTGACAACCTCAGTATTTGATGAATTATACCACAATATGGTGTGGCCTGAGTCCTGTATTATCACCACTTCACCATGGCTAGATGCCAACAAAATCAGTATGATCAGGAGAAAGTGGCAGAACCATGGTCCAAAATTGGGGAAGCAATTCATCTTCTTCAGGGTCAGGGTTTTCTACCCCCGTTAATACCCCCTTTCCTTGATTGTCCTGTTCGAGGTCAGGGCTTTCTGCCCCCGTTAGTACCTCCTTTCCTTTTTTCCTTGGGTCTGGTCCTGGGCCTTTCTCGACCAGCTTCGCTCTGGAAGCATGGATCCAGATGGAACTATGTTCAGTGAGAACTGCTGTTCTAGTTACTGCTACGACTGTAATTTCTGGTCCATAGACTAAATCCTGCTATTTCTCATCAGCTGTTTCACCACAATACGATCTCCGGCCTGGAACGGGTGGGTATTTTCCTGTAAAAAAAACGGAAACTTGCGGATAACATCGTTCTCTTTTTGTGGGATACATTTCTTGCCATCGGGAAAACACATTTGTGACCACACAAGCTGGTTGTTGTCTTCCCTTTTGTTGGGGTATGTGTGTAAAGTCAATTTGAAGATGTGTAAAAAAAGTGTTGTGGGGTAAGGCAGGTATTGATGCATGGCTTTATTTGGGTTGTTTGGGTTACTCCTGATACATGTGATGCATCTTTTCACAAAATCTTGTACTAACTCCACCATTTCTGTGATATAAAAATCTTCCATCCTATATATCCTATCCCATGGTATTGTTCAATGTATATCAGGGTATTACACCGTGGGATGCATGGTTCCCCTCTTTGCAGATTAATCCAGTCCTTGGATTCTTCTGTAAAATAGGGTAGCACCAGTCTTCGAACTCCTTTGTGGAAGCTGACTGCTACAAAGTTGTGATCAATTAAAAATCATCTGGGAGGATGGGGCATAAAGTGGGTATCTGCAGTAAAACAAGTTATTACTGAGCTACCTTTTTTGCTTCATAATCTGCTAGAGCGTTACCTTTTGTTATATCATCGTCCCCTTTGGTATGTGCTCTGCAGTGTATGACAGCAAATTCCTTGGGAAGTGTGAGAACCTTGAACAAATTGGCTAATAGTTGGGAATGGGCAATCTTTTTCCCATCAGCTCCTATGTAGCCTCTGAGAAACCATAATACACCATGGTCATACACTGTTCCATAGGCATATTAGAATCCGTGTAAATAGTGACAGACTGATCTTTGTACAATTCACATGCTTTAGTGAAAACAATCAATTCAGCAGCCTGGGCTGATTGGTTTTATTTCTATAACGGTGTTAAGGAGTTTAACTACAGTATAGCTGGCATGATAAATGTTATTTGGCCTAGTGCAGGAGCCATCTATGAAAACAACATCAGCATTTGGGATTGGAATCTTTGATAAATCTAGTCTGGGTGAAATATTAGCCTCAATGGATTTGAGGCAGTCATAAACCTCGGGTCCTAGATCGTTTGACAATTTGAGACCCAACAGTGCGTTTAGGATCATTGCTGGACCTGAGTTGTTTGTGCTATACTTGATATGCAACATGGGGTTGCTCATCAAGATAACCTCATATCCGCTGAGTTGTTGGGAGGACATGTGCTGAGTGTGTATATTTCTTAATAAAATAGCTACATTATGTGTAGTGTGCAATATCATAGGGTGTCCTAAGGTGAATGACATAGACATCTCCACAGTCATAATGTAAAATGCCAACACTTTGAGACACGCAGGCATGCCTTGGACCTGAACTGGCACCATTTTTGAGAAAAAAAAAAAACTACAGGGCGAAGTCTGCCTCCGTGCTCCTGGGCGAGTACACCAGCCATGGTCTTACAATTGTCCCTTGCATACACATGAAACATTTTTACATAATCAGGAAGGCTAAGGCCTGGGGCAGTTACCATTGCATTTTTCAAATACACATATGCATCAACCATGTCATCTGACCACTTAACAATTTCTGACATTTTCTCTGGGTTGTGACTTATCATAATAGGAACAGTCAGGTATCCACTGGCGGCAGTAACCAATGGCTCCAAGAAAGGTGAGCATGTCTTTCTTGGTTTGTGGGCGGGCAAGTTTCAGGAGAGCCACAGCTCTCTTTGGACTGACTTTCCTTTCCTCCTTTTGTAAACACAAAACCCAGATATTCAACACTTATTTTACACCATTGTAGTTTTTTTCTTATTCACTTTCAAAGAAACATTTCAACAAACTCTCCCCATCCCTCAGGCCGGCCCCCTTAGTGAGACTGCAGAGGCAGATGACATCTGCGTACTGCAGCAGGACTGACCCATAGTCCGGTGTCCATTCCCTCAGAGTGGCTTGGAGAACAGTTGTGTAGATTACAGAAAAATCTACAAAAAACCCTGAGACATTAAACAGAAAGCAAAAATGGGCTGTGTCTCTGCATCAATAAAGACGCTAAAAAATGCATTTGCTAAATCAATTATTGAAACATCAGACGGTATGGCTGTAAAAAAAGAATGTCAAACACCAACAGAACAATGTTTTGTAACACAGTCAATGTCCTCTATTTCTAAACATTTAATTATTAATGTGTCTCCTACAGTGAGAAATTGATATTGCTTGGTTTGTATCTGGTTCTACCTGCCTTTCCAGGACTGAAAATTTTATCTATTCCTGCTTTATTTGCCAAGTCTACTAATAAGGACCCTGATATCTCTTTTAATCCTTCAGCAGGAAAAAAAAGTTTCCTCATTCTGTATGGAATCAGGAATTCCTTGGGTGGGGGTTTAGGTTGATCTTCCACAGCGTCCTGGACTGGGACAGTGGATGAGGCTGTGGATTGGATTTGCTGCTGTGTTGCAATAGCTACAAGGAAAAATTCATGCCCTCTTTGGAGAAGGAAGGATATATTCTGACAGTACGGAGCTGACAGTACGGAGCGGGTCTAGTGACACATAACCACTTATCACTCTCAACAAAAGATAGACAATAAGAACTTAAATATTGACTCTATTTCAATTACTTTGACCCGTTCACTTACCAACCAGGTTCACTTATTTGCATAAACAAATTATCTTATTACTCTATACATTTGATAGTAGAAGCAAAGAAAAGAAAATTGATTACCCCCAACAGACTAGTTAAAACTCTGTAATTAACCTAGACCCTGTCTAGGTATTTCAAATGTAGACCCCGTCTACATAAATCACCTTTCCTTATCTGAGTCTCCCGGAGACTCAATGAAAGGTTGTCCATAGCCCCTGGCTATCAGTCTTTATAGTCAGTTTCAGGTAAGGATGCGTCGGGGAGATTGACTTCATCTCAGAAGAGAAAGACAACAGACATACACATACACACAGTGATAGGTAAAATCAATCTCTCAAGTTTATTAGTGGGAAGAAAATTAATATAAAAGAAAAAAGAAAGGTGGGGGCACAGAGTATCAAAAAGCTGAGTTGCCAGTAATTGATTGGATGAATACAAAAAAAAACAACATTGACGTCAAAAAGTGATGAGAAGTAGAGTTTCTAAATTGTTTTAAAACACTTATCTACTGTTGGGAAATTAAAAATTGCGAATGGCTTATGAGATACTGTCAAAATGAGATCAGAGTCCTTTCCCTGACTGTCTTTCTGAAAAATCACCCCACAGACACAATATTTACAAGTCATTTACAGATAATACCTTCTTTCAAAGGATCTTAATTGTCCCAACGTTTGGCCTATAAACATATGCGGCACTGGTATATGACAATTAATTTTATACAACTGACCCCTTCTGGTATATACTTCACCTTGATTATAAGGTCTATTTACAACATCTACAATAACATGTCTATTACTATCACGACCTTTATAATGTATCAGCAACCCACATTTACACAATGTACATGTCATTACATAGACCTCCCAGTTGGTGTCACCATGCGTTCACCTTTCTCAGGTCAACAACCAATAAGGTCTAGCTGAGAGGGTGGTGCGTCTTACACCTTCTGACAATAGGTCTTCAGTGATTTCGGTCTGTACACTTACCACCTCAGACTTATTACTCATACAAAACAAATAATCTTATACTTCTATATGTGGAAAATAATAAACTTTAGACACAGAATGAGTGACTATAGGCAATCTCCCTGAGATTGCTTAGTCTCCCTGAGACTATTTTTCTAACACTCCCGGAGTGTTGTGTTCCCTGAACACTTTATTGGCAATCTCCCTGAGATTTCTTAGTCTCCCTGAGACTATTTCTAACACTCCCGGAGTGTTGTGTTCCCTGAACACATTTTGGCTTAAATGGATATCGGACTAATCAGAGCCTCCCAGTTTCCTTGTATCCAACTTGTACAGGTTATATAGAAAATAATTCTACTTACCAGACAAGTGGATGGTCACTGAGCGGATGATACCGATATCCCGGACGAGCCCCCAAAACTGTTGGTTCTGTTGACCCTTTAGACCCCTGGTCTAAATTCTCTGTCACTCGTTCTGTCTCCTCAGGCCTGGAGAAGCATTGGTTACAAGTAATCACACATGACACCGTCTTGTCAGTAACCAAAAACTTCTAATTTATTCCACAACGAAAGCTCTCTTATATAGTACAATATAACGTGCAAGTGAGAATACAAACATTTACGTCAATCCTGAATAATGATGAGAAGCAAAATTTAAGGAATGTCTATTTCATAAAAACTTATCTGCTACATACAATAGAATCTCGCTAGATACTTTTCAAGGCTGTGAACATGATCTTTCTCAGGCATTTGTAATTAGTTATAAGTAACAAACAATTATTTTCTCATGGAACAGAAATATTTGACATTTAATTGTATCATGACAGAAACAGGTGCTTGTTAATACAAAGAAATAATTGGATACTATCTCCGTCTCTACCAAGGCTAAGCTAAGATAAAATATAGAAGAATGTTGTGAGTATAGTTCTGTAATACATAACTGACATAGCATATTTTCATTAACTCATTCTGGTTATAATACAAAACAATTAATCAACATGTTAGCACAAAATGGAGTGGGGAAACAAAATGACAGACCTAAAAGACATACATTTCCCTTCAAGTGCCAACAGCTGGGAATCACTTTCTGCAGAGGAGAGGGGGAATAAACGTCAGTCCTTTTCTTTCATTGACAACATTTTGCACACTGCCCCTACGCACAGATATCAGTCCACGTGGCCAAGTCCCATGTGCCCACACATGCTGCATTTTATTCAAATGTGTGACTGCACATGCTCAGAAAAATAGGATTTCAGTTGTACATGACATGTTGTAATATTGTTCCTTTTCTGGAACAGTAAAAACATCAAGAAACGTTGGAAGTCACTCAGGGACAGGTTCTAGAAGGATCTGACGGCGTTATCCACCCACCCAAGTGGTTCTGCTGCAAAAAAAGTGAAAATGCAGTGACTGTTTAATGAGCTTCAGTTCTTGAAGGCTGCAATGAACAGGAGACTGTATGTATTTCTGATGGAATCTGCCTTGATACAGCGGGTAGAATAATGATTTCATCTCCTGCAAGTTTGCCCATAAAGAAATGAAAGGTCCATCATTTTCATCCTAGATGTATTTAAAATATTAGACAGAATATCAACCAAAATGCAGAAACACACACATGGTACAAATGGTACAAAGTGAGTAAAATACCTTCCCTCTACCTTCCCAAATCTACAGGGGATCAAACACTTCCTTCCCCCACTGTGTCGTGTACATGTGATGCTGCCTACTGAGAACCGTCCTAGAACTTTACATGGTTTTCTTTTCCTTCACACAGAACTTCAGGAAATATTTCTGACAGTCAAGATGTCTCCACTCCAGACATGGAGAACCTGGAAACGACAGACATGGAGAACCTGGAAACAACAGACATGGAGAACCTGGAAACGACAGACATGGAGAACCTGGAAACAACAGACATGGAGAACCTGGAAACGACAGACATGGAGAACCTGGAAACAACAGACATGGAGAACCTGGAAACGACAGACATGGAGAACCTGGAAACCACAGACATGGAGAACCTGGAAATGACCGACATGGAGAACCTGGAAATGACAGACATGGAGAACCTGGAAATGACCGACATGGAGAACCTGGAAATGACAGACATGGAGAACCTGGAAATGACAGACATGGGGGATTAGCAGTGCATTTCTCCTACTACGTCCCCCACTTCCCCCATTCCAAGCACCACAAGGACTGATGGTACACGGAGCTCTGCTTCTTCCAGGAAGAGACAAGCTGATGACACAATTCCTCCAACCCAATGTGTGGAAGTATGGAAGGAAATGAGGCCACTAATGCAGGAGTCACATGATGGGCAAGCAGGTGGATTTGTGACCTCTATGGCACACGACATGAGGCAGATTCCAGCACATGGCCTATCAGCCCTGTAATATCATCTCCTTGGGGTCATACAGAGCTACATGCACATGTCATCTGCTCCACCCCCACCACAATCTGTGCAATACTCCAATTCCCCAAATCCAAGATATACACAACATAGCGCCCCTTCATATCCAACACATGCAACATTTCCACGCCACCCATCAGAGTATAATTGACAACAGGCGGGTCTGGAGAAGGTGACAACACCCAGCCAGGCCATTCTACTCATTCTACTCATACTAACCATTCCTCATCTGAGCCAGTGTATACAAACTTGGACATTAAACACACTAGCAATTCAAAAAAACAGCCATAACATTATGACTACCCACCCAATATTGAGTAGGTCCCTGAACTCAAGCAGACCTTGGAAGGTGTGTCTGGGATGTTGACAACGCTTTCCAAAAGCAGTTTACTGTGAACTCCAGAATGCCTTCCTCTCTGGTAAGTGGTCAGTGGTCATAATGTTATGGCTCATCAGTGTATAGGTGTAAGTATATGGAAATGTAGAGGAGGAAATGACTCCTATCTGTGACTGCTGTAACCTGACCCCCTGTGAAAGCTGACACTGACACTTGCACTGGATACACACAAGGCAGTCAGGGATTTCAGCCTGTTGGTTTTATTGACCCTCAGACCCCTGGTCTAAGTTCTCTGTCACTCATTCTGTCTCCTCAGGCCTGGAGAAGCATTGGTTACAAGTAATCACACATGACACCGTCTTATAAGTAACCAAAAACTTCTAATTTATTCCACAACGAAAGCTCTCTTATATAGTACAATATAACGTGCAAGTGGGAATACAAGCATTTACGTCAATCCTGAATAATGATGAGAAGCAAAATTTAAGGAATGTCTATAATATTACATAAAAACTTATCTGCTACATACAATAGAATCTGGCTAGATACTTTTCAAGGCTGTGAACATGATCTTTCTCAGGCATTTGTAATTAGTTATAAGTAACAAACAATTATTTTCTCATGGAACAGAAATATTTGACATTTAATTGTATCATAACAGAAACAGGTGCTTGTTAATACAAAGAAATAGTTGAATACTTTCACCGTCTCTACCAAGGCTAAGCTAAGATAAAAGATAGAAGAATGTTGTGAGTATAGTTCTGTAATACATAACTGACATAGCATATTTTCATTAACTCATTCTGGTTATAATACAAAACAATTAATCAACATGTTAGTACAAAATGGAGTGGGAAAAACAAAATGACAGACCTAAAAGACATACATTTCCCTTCAATCCCCTCTTAAAATCATTATTTACATATATGATTTTTATTCTCCCTTATACAACATAGTTCTTTTTCTGCTTCTTTTTATATTTGGCTAGATAACTATTGTACTCTTTGGGTTTTGGGTTCAGTGGGGCAGTTTGTTCTTGGATCACTTCTTCATACATAGTCATATCTATACCTTTGTTCATAAGCTTCTTTATACAGGGAATCACACAGCACACTATCAGGGCTATGAGTATCAGGGTGACTACAATAATCACTCCTATTTGTGCTAGCATCTGCTTCCATCCCTTGAGCCATCCAAAATATTGATCCCATGGATCAGTGATCCCTGAATTCCTTTTCAACTCTTCCGACAGATCAGACAGGTTTTTTATAGCCATAGTGACCTTGCCATTTGGCCCAGTGTTGTCTGGGATGTAGGTACAACAAGTACCTGTTCCTTTTATCATTGCACACACACCACCCTTTTCTGCAAGCATCATATCTAAGACCATACGATTTTGAAAGGTCATGGTGGAATCAGCCTGCAACTGCTCCGCTATCCCCTTCAATGCATCCCTGGTGTAGTTGACAAACCTCTGTTGATTGTAATATATATAATTTATCCAATCAACATTCTTATTGACTGTGATGATTGGAATGATTGACTCAAAACCTGCTTTGACCTGGTCCCTGGCCTTAAACTCATCTGGGACCCCTCTTGGAACCCCTATGGCGTCTATATAAACATGTGGGTCAAAACTACCCATCGGGGCCTCCCTCTTGTACCTCTGAGTACCTCCTGTTACATCTTCAGGGATCTCAGAAGGAATTTCACTAAAAATATGCAGGGGCATAATAGCTTTGGCCAAAGCACACTCACCAGACCACTCCTTCTCTAATCTAGACCTGATCATACCATCACCACAAATCCAGTAGATATCGCCTAAAGATTGTGTCTGATTCTGTAAAAGCCTAGATGAGATGTTGCTGTATGTGTGACAAAAACCTTTTGTAAAATTTCCAAAACTTCTTTTCCTTGCCACTCCTCTATAGCAGGTATAATTCCCTGGGTAAATTTGCAAACCTTCGCCTGGTTTGGGGTTTTTTGTAACTATGGGATACTTTGCTTTCCAGGTTTCACAGGAAGCATTCTTGTCATGTGCTCCTGTAAAAAGACTTAGAAAACATTCTTCAACATCTTCAGGAAGGTTTAGTGGCACTGTTCCCACAGGGGGCCTGGCTGCTCCACAGACATAACAATTAGACTTGTTGTACTGCAGGGCGCTGTACCTCATCCATTCTAACCAAAGATTTACATCTGAAAATCCCGTCTCCGCTGCTACGGTATCTTCGAAAGAAGGATCAGCAATGGCAATCATATCCCTAATAGTACTGATACGTGGCTTCAGGGGATTGTAATCATTGTTATTATGCATGTCTTGTATCCTAAATTTTCCCCTTGTGCCCGATATACCTCCTCCCCAGTATAACCCAAATACATACATTCCCGAATCACTAGGGCTGGGATTTTCTATGGTAAGCGTATATTTGGCATTGGGCTTGGTAAGAGTCATTCTGTTTATGAGGGATTTTCCGTTCTTGTCCTTCTTATTTATGGCTGTGTCAGGTTTGTATCCCCAGTCAGTTCCTATGTTCCATCCCACTGCTCCCCAATAATCACAGTTACTCCCCCAATAATCATCAGTTACACAAATGTAACCTATTCCCTCCCTCTTATGCGCCCTTTTCCTGCTACTCTCTTCATCCCCTTTTTCTGTTAGGTCATCATAGGTGAAAGAAAAGGTAGCAACATAGGTATTAGAAGAGTCAAACCACAATGTAATAATCTTCCCCTCTCTGGTTATAGCAACCTTTGGTTTCTGTGCTGGTACATTGGTTTCTCTTTTGGTCCTAGTGTGTACTGGGTGTGCGTTTTCTGAGGTGTTTTTATCAAATGTGTGTTTTTCTGAGGTGTTTTTATCAAATGTGTGTTTTTCTGAGGTGTTTTTATCATTGTTGTTGTGACCACATATAACCTGAACAGCACCCAAATCCTCTGGGAAGTATATACAGTTAGTCACTGTCCATATTGGGGTAAACACTAAAAATGTAATCACTCCCAGCAGAATCCATAGTTTGCCAGAGTCCTTGGCTAATAGAATGCTCATCTTGATTATTTTCAGAGACTTTGTTACCGGCTTCACTCACTCTTCGAGGATTTGTATCACCTGCTTCACCTCCTTTAATAAACAGCACCTTGTCCTGTTCGAGGTCAGGGCTTTCTGCCCCCGTTAGTACCTCCTTTTCTTGATTGTCCTGTTCGAGGTCAGGGCTTTCTGCCCCCGTTAGTACCTCCTTTCCTGTTTCCCTTGGGTCTGGTCCTTTCTCGACCAGCTTTGCTCTGGAAGCATGGATCCAGGTGGGGCTATGTTCAGTGAGGACTGCTGTTCTGGTTACTGCTACGACCGTAGTTTCTGGTCCATAGGCGAAATCCTGCTGTTTCTTGTTTCTCGTCAGTTGTTTTACGACAATATGATCTCCGGCCTGGAACGGGTGGGTATTTTCCTGTGGAAAAGACGGGAGCTTGCGGATAACATCGTTCTCAGTTTTTATCAATATTTCAATAAGCTTCCTTACATATTCATCTCTGATATTATCATAGTTGTCTCCTGTCATGAATATATCCCTGGCCCAGGGGGTAGGGAATGGTCTTCCCATAAGGATTTCAAAAGGTGAGTATCCTGTAGTCTTGTTTGGTGTCATCCTAATTTCTGCCAATATAGCTGGGAGATACCTTTTCCAGTCATTATATGTGCCTCCTGTTGCCTTCCTTAACTTATCCTTGATAGTCCTATTCATCCTTTCCACTATCCCTGAACTCTGTGGGTGATATGGGATGTGAAATTTCCACTCAATCCGCAAAGATCTGGGAGGTGAAAGCTGGACCCTGATCTGAATTGATCTGTAATGGCACTCCCCATCTAGGTATTATTTCCCGTGTGAGCAATCTAGCCACGGTTTTGGCATCTTTTCTTTTTGTGGGGTACATTTTTGGCCATCGGGAAAACACATCTGTGACTACACAAGCTGGTTGTTGTCCTCCCTTTGGTTGGGGTATGTGTGTAAAGTCAATTTGAAGATGTGTAAAAGGTGTTGTGGGGTAAGGCAGGTGTTGATGCATGGCTTTATTTGGGTTGTTTGGGTTACTTCTGATACATGTGATGCATCTTTTCACATAATCTTGTACTAACTCCGCCACTTCTGTGATATAAAAATCTTTTTGGAGTTGTTTTAGGGTTGCCTTCCATCCTATATGTCCTATCCCATGGTATTGTGCAATGTATATCGGGGCGCTACACCGTGGGATGCATGGTTTCCCCTCTTTGCAGATTAATCCAGTCTTTGGATTCTTCTGTAAAATAGGGTAGCACCAGTCTTTGAGCTCCTCTGTGGAAGCTGACTGCTGCAAGGTTGTGATCAATTGGGAATCATCTGGGAGGATGGGGCATAGAGTGGGCATCTGTAGTAAAGCAAGTTGCTGTTGAGCCGCCTTTTTTGCTTCATAATCTGCTAGAGCGTTACCTTTTGTTATATCATCGTCCCCTTTGGTATGTGCTCTGCAGTGTATGACAGCAAGTTCCTTGGGAAGTGTGAGAGCCTTGAGAAAATTGGCTATTAGTTGGGAATGGGCAATCTTTTTCCCATCAGCTCCTATGTAGCCTCTGAGAGACCATAATACACCATGGTCATACACTGTTCCATAGGCATATTTGGGATCCGTGTAAATAGTGACAGACTGGTCTTTGTACAGTTCACATGCTCTAGTGAGAGCAATCAATTCAGCAGCCTGGGCTGATTGAAAAGTGATTGGTTTTGCTTCTATAACGGTGTTAGGGAGTTTAACTACAGCATAGCCAGCATGGTAAGTGTTATCGTTGGGCCTAGTGCAGGAGCCATCTACGAAAACAACATCAGCATTTGGGATTGGAAACTTTGATAAATCCAGTCTGGGTGAAGTATTAACCTCAATGGATTTGAGGCAGTCATGAGCCTCGGGTTCCAGATCGTTTGACGATTTGAGACCCAACAGTGCATTTAGGATCATTGCTGGACCTGAGTTGTTTGCGCTATACTTGATATGCAACATGGGGTTGCTCATCAAAATGACCTCATATCCGCTGAGTCGTTGGGCAGACATGTGTGTGTATACCCTTAAGAAGAGTAACTACATCGTGTGAAGTATGAAGTTCGGTGGGGTGGCCTAATGTGAGAACAGTTGACATTTCCACTATCATAGCACATGTCGCTAACGCCCGCAAACATGAGGGGAGTCCCTGGACTTGGAGAGGCATGACCTTTGAAAAATAAGCTACAGGCCGTAGCTTGCCACCGTGTTCTTGTGCCAGCACGCCCGCCATGGTTTTACAATTTTCTCTAGCATACACATGAAATACAAGTTTGTAGTCTGGGAGTCCTAAACCAGGGCTGACAATCACAGACCTTTTTAAAGTTTGAAAAGCTTGTAACATTTCATTAGACCAGTGTATGGTGTCTGGGGCATCTTTCAGGGTGGCTTGTCTTAAAATGTTGTCGTAATAGGAGCAGTCAGCGATCCACTGCCTACAGTAGTTTATCATTCCAAGAAAGGACAGCATTTCCTTCTTAGTTTGTGGGGTGACCAGGCCCAAGATGGCATGGATGCGCTCAGGACTGATTCTCCTTTGACCTTTTGTGAAGACACAGCCCAAATACTGTACTTGTCCCTTACACCACTGCAACTTTTGCTTAGACACTTTGTGACCACACTTCCATAACCATAACATCAGTGATTCACTATCTGATTGGCAGGACTCCCATGACTTACTACAGACCATCAAGTCATCGACGTACTGTAGTACTACCGAACCTTGGGGGGGTTGCCAGGGCCTTAGAGTGGACTGTAAAACAATGCTATATACCACGGGACTGTCCACAAAGCCTTGTGGAATTCTGCACCAGGTCAGTTGGCGCCGCCCATCAAGGGAAAAAGCAAAAATGGGTCTTGTCTCCTTGTCAACTGGGACACTGAAAAAGGCATTTTTAAGATCAATTACAGTAAATACTGCTGCGTCATGTGGTATGCGAGTGAGAAGGGCATTTAGATCTGGTACGATGGGGGCTATAGGCTGCACCAGGTCATTAACCGCTCTCAGATCTTGTACAAATCGGTATGTACCATTGGGTTTCTTTACTGGGTTCACAGGGGTATTATAGGGAGAGATAATCTCTTCTAGAATACCTTCCTGTAAGAACCTCTCAACCATTGGGGTGATACCTTCAATTTTCTCTTGTGACAGGGAATATTGTTTTTGAAACACTGGGGCCACATTTGGTTTTAAGGTGACCCTGTATGGGGTACAGGAGATTAGACCCGTGTCAAACTCTTCTGTAGCCCATAATTCTTCTGGGAGATCCTGGAAAGCCAAGATCTCGGGTAGGGCTTCCTGATGTTTGCCTCTGGGGATTGAGATGGGTAACAGTGGAGATTCTGCCTGTAATCCCCCACCATGTGGGGAAACTGAAATGGAAAGACTTAATTTGTCAAAGAGGTCTCTCCCTAGTAGATTTACAGGACACCCTGGTATGATCCTGAACACATGTTTGGTCACCACATCTCCTGCATCTGTTGTAATGATGAGTGGTCTTGTGCAGTAAGTTTTTGTTGGTATCCCATTTATACCCACAGAAGGCTCCGACTTTCCTCTAGGACCATCATAGTGTTCTTCAGATATCACACTAGTGGTTGCCCCAGAATCAACGAGAAATGGAATGGAGGATCCATTGATGTTGAGAACAATCAAGGGAGCCTCCCTCCAACTGTCAGTGATCTGAGGAAAAGTCGGGATACCAGCCTCCGGGCCCCTTCAGAAACGTGAGGTTTGGTGGTTATTCCAATCTATGGGGAACTGGGGTGGTGCTGGCTTTTGTGTGATTGTTGCGCTTTCATTCCTAGGTTGTTGTTTCTTATTGGGTTGTGGACAGTTTCTGGCCCAATGTCCTGGCCTGCCACAGTTATAGCAAACCCGTGGGTCTTGGACCGGTGAGAAATCTAAGTTGCGGTGAGTTTGGGGTTGTTGGTATTTATTAGGGGCGCTTCTACCTGTCTGTCCTCCCCTTCTACCTCTTCCACGGGGATGGTTTCCTCTCTGTGGTGCGAGGATATTGTCATAGTTATGTGTAGAGGGCGTTGTTTTCTTGATGTCAAAGCATCCTGCAGCTTCTCTATCATAAAGTTGTTTCTGAAAATCTAGTGTATCGGATGTCCATGAGGGAATCATTTGCCTGATTGGGACCGTCAAGTGTGGCAGGGTATTACTGATCCATGTTGAAATCAGGAGGCTGGCATTATTAGTCTTCTCCAGTCCCGCTTCCTGAGTCCAACAGGCATCAAATCTCCTCCAGAATTCAGTAAGGGTCTCAGAGCCCTTCTGTTTACAGGCTATAGCAGTGGAAAGGGAGGATCTGGTTTTAAAGATCTCCATCATATGGTCAATAATCTCCTGCCACATGGTTTCTTGTCCCTCTGGGGTGTTAAGGGCATAGGTAGAGGCTGTGGGATAGGGAACAATGGGATTAGCATTGGGGTCACCCGTTTGAATGTTGTTAATGGAGGGTACCTTTGTCCAATCCCATCCAGAGTGTGTCCCTACAACTCCGTCTATGATTAACCGCATGTCCTCCTGAGTGTAATTTCTCCCCCTACATGCTTTCTTTAAATAAGTAATGGTGCCCTGTGGTGCCGTGTTTGGTTTGGGACAGTGTTTCACTATTTTATTAATGTCCTCGATTTCGATTGGTTTCTTTAAGAGTTGCTCCCCAACCGTCATAAACGGCAGGTGTGTTGCTTCATTACTCTTGCTAGTATTCCTACCTGTCCTTCGTGGTAATTCTATCTTTAAAACGGACCGTCTTGGGGTGGCTTTGGACTGCGTGGAGTCAGGTTGTGTCTCATGTCTCGAGGGAGGAGGGCTTTCCTCCTCGTCAGATTCCTGTTCTGGGTGGTCATGAGTTGTTGTGTCTGCTATGACGGGTGAACCGTCTGCTCCGGGAACGTCTTGTCTTTGGTCAGGCACCGTGGGAACAGTGGGTGGTGGGGGTAATAGGGTGGCACTAGTCATCATAAGTTCATCTATGTCCTTTTGTGATAAAGAGGGATAGATGTGTTTATATGGAGGAGGTTTGTTGGGCTTAATATTTGCTGTCAATTTATTTTGTAGTTCGTGAAACTTAACCTGACTATTTTTGTTTTTCACTTTCTGTCCCTTATTAGTTGTCTCATACCAGTGTGGAGCATATGTTAACCAATTTAGTCCTCCTTCTTCCATATAGTTATGGTCCCATTGAGGGTCGGGACCAAAATATGGCCATGCCTCCTCATCTCCTAAACACAGCCCCTTTACCATATCCATATGGAAGGAATCATTTGCCCCGTTCCTAGGGAAAGGACTACAACTTCCCATGGACTCAGTCCATTCAGAAAGATTATCTACAAAAGGGTTAATGAGGAAATAGTCCGTGCCACAGACACGAGCTATGTAGTCCTTGCATGTCTCTTCAGCTTGAGGAGGGGGGTGGGAAATTGATTTAGATTTACCACCTCCCATATTGGTCCTACAAAATTGTTAAATGACTTGATAAAAAATCGTAAATCTCCTAAAGTTCGCCCAATAAAATCGTTATGTATTAAAAAGGAAAAATTATGTTTATAAAGGTACTGTCTTTTACAGTACTGTTTTGGATTATCTATGGTAGGAGACGCTTGGTGTATGTTGTAAGGGTCAACGGAAATGTGTCTGATTATGTGTTCTCCTACATCTACCCCGGTATGTTGGATCAATATACCACACATATGTGAGATCTAGTGGAATGCTCACAGTGCTCAGCTGCCACCGCAGTTTTCACTTTGGTGCGCCTTCCATAAACGTGAGCTAGTCACAGTGGTACTTCAGCCGTGCTGACAGTATGGAGCGGGTCGAGTGACACGTGACCACTTATCACCCTCAATAAAGGATAGACAGTAAGAACTTAAATATTGACTCTATTTCAATAACTTCGACCCGTTCACTTACCAACCGGGTTCACTTATTTGCATAAACAAATTATTTTATACTCTATGCATTTGATAATAGAAGCAAAGAAAAGAAAGTTGGTTACCCTCAACAGACTCGTTAAGACTCTGTAATTATACCTAGACCCTGTCTAGGTATTTTGAATGTAGACCCCGTCTACAGAAATCACCTTTCCTTATCTGAGTCTCCCTGAGACTCAATGGAGTATTCCCAGAATACTCCTGTCAGTTCAGAGATCGAGAGTTTAGTCAGAGCCCACGGACAGCCGGACAGACAGACAGATTTTGTTTATCTTACCGGGTGACCGCAAACGGGTTGACCTCCCGATCTCGGTGGGACCTCCAATTGAAAGGTTGTCGCTAGCCCCTGGCTATCTGTCTTGATCAGTCTGTTTGAAGGTATGGACGTCCAGAAGACTAACTTCACCTAAGTAATAGACAAGTGCACACAGTGTAGGTGAAATTAATCTACATTTTTTATTAGTGGGAAGAGGATTAATATAACAAAAAAGAAAGGTGGGGGCACAGAGTATCTGGGAAAAACTTAATTCTCAGTAATTGATTGGCTGAATACAAATACAAGCATTTACGTCAATCCTGAATAATGATGAGAAGCAAAATTTAACTTTCCCAAGAATAAGGAATGTCTATAATATTACATAAAAACTTATCTGCTACATACAATAGAATCTGGCTAGATACTTTTCAAGGCTGTGAACATGATCTTTCTCAGGCATTGTAATTAGTTATAAGTAACAAACAATTATTTTCTCATGGGACAGAAATATTTGACATTTAATTGTATCATAACAGAAACAGGTGCTTGTTAATACAAAGAAATAGTTGGATACTTTCACCGTCTCTACCAAGGCTAAGCTAAGATAAAAGATAGAAGAATTTTGTGAGTATAGTTCTGTAATACATAACTGACAGCATATTTTCATTAACTCATTCTGGTTATAATACAAAACAATTAATCAACATGGAATATAAAATGGAGTGGAGGGGAAAAACAAAATGACAGACCTAAAAGACATACATTTCCCTTCAGGCCTCAACAACCATCAAGGGATTGATCCATATGGTCTAGTAAATGATAACCGTTTGTCTCCCCATTTCTATATACTGCTTCCGGTTGTTTATCACATCCCTCTATTGGGGGTCCATCTATTTGGTTTATAGGAGCAACGGGCTGTATTCCTATCCTTACAATTATCTTTCACACATGTGGCGTGTTCTGGACTGCCTTCTATGGATATACCGGGATTCATATACACCTACACAAGGACTGTCTGAGTCTGTTTTATTGTTTTTTGATCCTGCCACTATCTACATTTGGCTCCACTGACGTCCGTGATTACTCTACTTCCATTTTTTTTTTTATTATTTTTGATCTCCCTTGATTTCTATGTTTGATGTGGAATGACCCTCCTTGGGTTTCACATTCCCTCATTATATTGGCCAATCTTAGTGCTGTACGTGTGCGTGTAGCGTGGACCCGGGTGCCTAGGTGGGTGCCTCTCTGTATGGCAACGTTGTCATGATTTTATTGTGCTGGGTGGAGGGCAATGTCAGCTTTCTATTGTTGTCATGTCAATTTCAATACAAATTGTGTTTCAAGCCGCAGCTCTGTTCTCTTGAGGACTTCTCTTCCAGTGAGTCCTTTACTCGTGGGTTTCCATTGTTATCTCTGGATTTCACCTCAAACAATAAAGACTTTGAATTCTGCGTTTCACACCTCAGTGTCTGAATTGCATTATTCCCAGAGTACTTTGTATCCGGCGTGATTGTATGGAGGGTGCCGGCATGAAACCGATCTATCCTAACAATGGCCAAAACTCATCACAGCTGGGGGAAGGATCATCACATTCATTCAACTAAGATTTCCTAAATAGATCTCTAAAAAGTTATGAAATCTCCCACCACAAAATGTACTCAGCCAATGAAAAGCAATGGCTCCATTTTTATTTTTCTATTGTTATCAATGACCAACAATTTTAGTGTGCCCACAATGACAGAGTCTGACAGCCCTGCACTAGATGGTCATAGGAAACCACTATATGAAATAAAATACGGACAATATGTGTCATGGCTGAGCAAACACATTTCATATTTATTCCACTCATTTTATAAACATAGACCTCTAAGAATTTGTGAAAGATTACACTGAAAAATGGCCAAGCCGGTCCCACACTTTATCCATGTCTTTGGTGACCTCTGATCTCCTTATGAACTGTTTCTTCCAAGATGAAGATCAGCCATGGAGTATATCCGAGGTGTATATCAGGGTGTGCTTCTTCCCCACATGAGAGCTGGCATGTCCAGCAACATTCATCTAGAAGACATTTCCCGCACTCAAGGCACTAATACACCTCCAGGGTTGTGTGGGACCCCTGATATACAGGAAGACCGGACTTCAGTGAGGAACATTTCCCTCATCCAAGACAGGAAAGTGGCTTCTCTCCCGTGTGAGACCTCTGATGATTGTAAAGATGCGATTTCCTAGAAAAACATTTCCCGCACTCAGGACAGGAAAGTGGCTTCTCCCCTGTGTGCAATCTCAGATGTCTGTGAAGATGTGATTTCCTTGAAAAACTATTCCCACATTCAGGACAAGAATACGGCTTCTCTCCTGTGTGAGATCTCCGATGTTTGTAAAGACTGGACTTCTCTGAAAAACATTTTTCACATTCAAGACAGGAGTAAGGCTTCTCCCCCGTGTGAGATCTCTGATGTGTGTAAAGATCAGACTTCTGTGAAAAGCATTTCTTGCACTCAGGACAGGAATACGGCTTCTCCCCCGTGTGAGATCTCTGATGGATTTGAAGATTGGTCTTTAATGAAAAACATTTCCCGCACTCAGGGCAGGAAAATGGCTTCTCCCCTGTGTGAGATCTCTGATGTCTGTAAAAATTGGACTTACCAGAAAAACATTTCCCGCACTCAGGACAGGTATATGGCTTCTCTCCTGTGTGAGATCTCTGATGTATTTGAAGATTAGTCTTTAATGAAAAACATTTCCCGCACTCAGGACAGGAAAATGGCTTCTCACCTGTGTGAGATCTTTTGTGCATGTTAAGATGTGATTTAAAACAGAAACACTTCCCACACTCAGTACAGGAAAACCTCTTCTCTGTTGGAAGGCCGGCCCGGTCCTGCACAGTCTGAGGGTCCTCAGGGTACGAGGAATCCGATGGTCCATCTACACTGGGTGGTGCCGGATGGACATTGGAGGGAGCCGGGTTTTCTCCTGGACTATACTGTGTGATGTCCTTATCTTCTACTTTCCAGTCTGGAGACAAAGTGAGACAATCCTCGGAGGTTTTCCTCATCTCCCGGCCATGGACTAAAATACAAAGACAAAGAGGATTACTAGACAGGAGCTGATTGGTTCCCCCAAACCAGGACTCCGCCCACATCAGGCAGCTTGGTCTCTGAGGAGCTTACAATTCCACCCTCAAGGGAACTAGGAAATGGCTCCTCTGATCTCCTACCAGGTCATTTCTTTATTCATGGACCTTAGTCAGAGAGTGAGGAAACAACCAGAACTGTCTTTTATAGGAGGGACAGTGATGAGGGGATTATAGGACGAGGGCCCCCACCCCCTCTATCACTCATCGCCATCTTCTCTTTTCATGTGACAACACTGAAGAAATGACACTTTGCTACAATGTGACGTAGTCATTGTACAGCTTGTATAACATGGAAATTTGCTGTCCCCTCAAAATAACTCAATGCAGCCATTAATGTCTAAACCACTGGCAAAAAAAGTGTGCCCACTCCTAAGTAAAAATGTCCAAATTGGGCCAAAAGTGTCAATATTTTGTGTGGCCACCATTATTTTCCAGCACTGCCTTAACCCTCTTGGGCAGGTGTGTTAAATTTGGTGTTATCGCTCTCACTCTCTCATACTGGTCACTGGAAGTTCAACATGGCACCTCATGGCTAAGAACTCTCTGAGTATCTGAAAAAAAGAATTGTTGCTCTACATAAAGATGGCCGAGGCTATAAGAAGATTGCCAAGACCCTGACACTGAGATTCAGCACAGTGGCCAAGACCATACAGCGGTTTAACAGGACAGGTTCCACTCACAACAGGCCTCGCCATGGTTGACCAAAGAAGCTGAGTGAACGTGCTCAACGTCATATCCAGAGGTTGTCTTTGGGAAATAGACGTATGAGTGCTGCCAGCATTGCTGCAGAGGGTGAAGGGGTGGGGGGGAGGGGTCAGCCTGTCAGTGCTCAGACTATATGCTGTACACTACATCAAATTGGTCTGCATGGCTGTCGTCCCAGAAGGAAGCCTCTTCTAAAGATGATGCACAAGGAAGCCTGCAGTTTGCTGAAGACAAGCAGACTAAGGACATGGATTACTGGAACCACGTCCTGTGGTCTGATGACACCAAGATCAACTGATTTGGTTCAGATGGTGTCAAGCGTGTGTGGCGGTACCCAGGTGAGGAGTACAAAGACAAGTGTGTCTTGCCTACAGTCAAGCATGGTGGTGGGAGTATCATGGTCTGGGACTGCATGAGTGCTGCCGGCACTGGGGATCTACAGTTCATTGAGGGAACCATGAATGCCAACATGTACTGTGACATACTGAAGCAGAGCATGATCCCCTCCCTTCAGAGACTGGATGCAGGGCAGTATTCCAACATGATAACGACCCCAAACACACCTCCAGGACCACCACTGCCTTGCTAAAGATGCTGAGGGTAAAGGTGATGGACTGGCCAAGCATGTCTCCAGACCTGAACCCTATTGAGCATCTGTGGGGCATCCTCAAATGGAAGGTGGAGGAGCGCAACTCCACCAGCTCCGTGATGTCGTCATGGAGGAGTGGAAGAGGACTCCAATGGCAACCTGTGAAGCTCTGGTGACCTCCATGCCCACGAGGGTTAAGGCAGTGCTGGAAAATAATGGCACAAAATATTGACACTTTCGGCCCAATTTGAACATTTTTACCTAGGAGTGGGCACACTTTTTTTGCCAGCAGTTTAGACATTAATGGCGGTGTGTTGAGTTATTTTGAGGGGACAGAAAATTTACATGTTATACAAGCTGTACACTGACTACGTCACATTGTAGCAAAGTGTCATTTCTTCAGTGTTGTCACATGAAAAGAGAGAATCAAATATTGACACAAATGTGAGGGGGGGACTCACGTCTGGGAGATACTGTAGCAGAGGGTGGAGGGGGGAGAGAAGTCAGGACTATGGAATGTACAATATATTGTATAAGATACAGCAGATATGACTATATAGTATCAGAATGATGTAATGTACAACAAAGAGTATATAGTGCAGGGGTCAGGAGGATGTAATGTACAACATAGAGTATATAGTGCAGGGGTCAGGAGTATGTAATGTACAACATGTAGTATATAGTGCAGGGGTCAGGAGTATGTAATGTACAACATAGAGTATATAGTGCAGGGGTCAGGAGTATGTAATGTACAATATAGAGTATAGAGTGCAGGGGTCAGGAGTATGTAATGTACAACATAGAGGATATAGTGCAGGGGTCAGGAGTATGTAATGTACAACATAGAGTATATAGTGCCGGGGTCAGGAGTATGTAATGTACAACATAGAGTATATAGTGCAGGGGTCAGGAGTATGTAATGTACAACATAGAGTATATAGTGCAGGGGTCAGGAGTATGTAATGTACAACATAGAGGATATAGTGCAGGGGTCAGGAATATGTAATGTACAACAGAGTATATAGTGCAGGGGTCAGGAGTATGTAATGTACAACATAGAGTATATAGTGCAGGGGTCAGGAGTATGTAATGTACAACATAAAGAATATAGTGCAGGGGTCAGGAGTATGTAATGTACAACATAGAGTATATAGTGCAGGGGTCAGGAGTATGTAATGTACAACATAGAGTATATAGTGCAGGGGTCAGGAGTATGTAATGTACAACATAAAGAATATAGTGCAGGGGTCAGGAGGATGTAATGTACAACATGTAGTATATAGTGCAGGGGTCAGGAGTATGTAATGTACAACATAGAGTATATAGTGCAGGGGTCAGGAGTATGTAATGTACAATATAGAGTATAGAGTGCAGGGGTCAGGAGTATGTAATGTACAACATAGAGGATATAGTGCAGGGGTCAGGAGTATGTAATGTACAACATAGAGTATATAGTGCCGGGGTCAGGAGTATGTAATGTACAACATAGAGTATATAGTGCAGGGGTCAGGAGTATGTAATGTACAACATAGAGTATATAGTGCAGGAGTCAGGAGTAGGTAATGTACAACATAGAGGATATAGTGCAGGGGTCAGGAGTATGTAATGTACAACATAGAGTATATAGTGCAGGGGTCAGGAGTATGTAATGTACAACATAGAGGATATAGTGCAGGGGTCAGGAATATGTAATGTACAACAGAGTATATAGTGCAGGGGTCAGGAGTATGTAATGTACAACATAGAGTATATAGTGCAGGGGTCAGGAGTATGTAATGTACAACATAGAGTATATAGTGCAGGGGTCAGGAGTATGTAATGTACAACATAGAGTATATAGTGCAGGGGTCAGGAGTATGTAATGTACAACATAGAGTATATAGTGCAGGGGTCAGGAGTATGTAATGTACAACATAGAGAATATAGTGCAGGGGTCAGGAGTATGTAATGTACAACATAGAGTATATAGTGCAGGGGTCAGGAGTATGTAATGTACAACATAGAGTATATAGTGCAGGAGTCAGGAGTAGGTAATGTACAACATAGAGTATATAGTGCAGGGGTCAGGAGTATGTAATGTACAACATAGATTATATAGTGCAGGGGTCAGGAGTATGTAATGTACAACATAGAGTATATAGTGCAGGGGTCAGGAGGATGTAATGTACAACATAGAGTATATAGTGCAGGGGTCAGGAGTATGTAATGTACAACATAGAGTATATAGTGCAGGGGTCAGGAGTATGTAATGTACAACAGAGTATATAGTGCAGGGGTCAGGAGTATGTAATGTACAACATAGAGTATATAGTGCAGGGGTCAGGAGTATGTAATGTACAACATAGAGTATATAGTGCAGGGGTCAGGAGTATGTAATGTACAACATAGAGTATATAGTGCAGGGGTCAGGAGTATGTAATGTACAACATAGAGTATATAGTGCAGGGGTCAGGAGTATGTAATGTACAACATAGAGTATATAGTGCATAGAGTATATTAGTAATCAGTGGCAGTTTACATGTTTACTGTAGACAAGTTGCAGAGATCCCACACCGCTGCCTCCCATCTCCTGAGACTGCACTCAGTGACTTGGGTCTGAGACTATACAGACATATCCCTCCACCCGGCAAAGCCAGCAGACTACAGAGCAAGGAACCCTGGGAGAATTGTACTGTCACAGAGCCTTTAAATCCAGGATATGGGGTAGAAGACCTCAGGTACATTCCCCAGGTACCTAGGTCATAGAATGCCTATGAAGGAGATCAACATTTTTCTGCCAGCTGAACCCCAGAACCTCCATAAATCCAGTCTAGATACATAAATTGTGTCTGCAGCACAGAGAAGGAAGATTATCCGAGAGAAATCCAGGAATACAGGACGGGGAACACAGCTCAGGAAAGTGACCAGGGGATTACAGGCTGATATCACCCAGTCCCCGCCCTACTCTGGACCAATCAGTGAGCAGTATGGGTGGAGGAATGGATTTAGTGTTCATGACCCACCTGTGCTGATCTCTGTAGGAGTGTCCTCCTCTATAAATGTCCCCGTTATTCCATCCTCCTCCATAGACTGCTGATCATCCCTCACATACGCCTCTTCTTCTTCTGCTTTCACCTCAACTTTTATATACATCAGATCTTCACCCTAAACCAAGAAAAGTAGAGAAAATATCACATGTAAAATAAAAGCTCACACACAAAATCCACACTTCATCTCTACAAGTCCATGTTCTAGATACTCCATCCCACCAACCTTGCAATGGTGAGGGATGGTGTGACCTTCCTGTGTGGATTCCCAGGAATACAGAGGATGGGGACATCTCTCTGGTGGGTTCCTGGTATTAGGTGGCTCCATCATCTCCTTGTGTCCTTCTGAAAACTCCTCCATCACTCCATACTCCTCATCCTCCTCTTTATACTCTTCTTTACCATCAATATTATCATCCCCGAGGATTCCACTCTGAAAGATATAATAAAACATTCATTGTAACAAACATGCTGTGTATAAATCACAACTACCAATAATTGTCATCATCTACCTGATGATGGTGAGGGATGGTGTGACCTTCCTGTGTGGAATCCCGGGAATACAGAGGACGGGGACATCTCTCTGGTGGGTTCCCATGACTGGATCCATCTGTAGGAAACACACACACTGACTGAATCCATTGTTTCTATGTGTTTATCAGATGATGGGGGATCTAGGTGGATCCTCCGTACTGCTCTCTCCTTTACAATAAAGTCTCCTCTTACCCGGTGATGTGAGGGGCGGCTGATTGTCCATCATGACGTCCTTGTAGAGATCCTTGTGTCCTTCTAAACCATGTAGGCCAGCTTTGGGAGCAAGATATATTATCATCAACTCCTCCCCCTGAAGGGGTTCATCTCCGTATTACCTCTTTACTGCCAGATCCAGGAATGTCTCCTCTCTGCTTCCTACTTACTCATGTTTCCCCTGGAACTTCCTGCCTGTACCTGACATCACTTCTAGAGATGAGCGAATCGAAGTAGCCGAAGTGGAATTCGAGTCGAATATCGGAAAAATTTCGATTCGCGCCGAATCCGAAAAATAGCCTAATTCGGACGCGCGAATCGAAATTTTTCCGAAAATGGCGGCTGACATGTGCGGCGACGGAGCGGGGATGTCTGGGAAGGCGCGCAGACAAGGCGCGCTGACCCATAATGCATTCCTCAACGACATGTGATCGCATCAGCCAATCAGCAGCCAGCCAGCTAGCACTGTGTAATGGTCGAGCTATAAATAGCGGCCATTTTGGAATTCTTCATTTGCCTGCAGTCATTGAACAGAGGCAGACCGCTCTGTATTAGGGACAGAGTTAGGGCCACAGAAACGATACTTAGGGACAGAGAAACGTTACTTAGGGACAGAGAACCATTACTCAGGGACACAGAATTGTTAATTAGGGCCACAGAATCGTTACTTAGGGACAAAGAAACGCTAGTTAGGGCCACAGAATTCATACTCAGGGACAGACAGAATTGTTACTGAGTGCCAGAGAATTGTTACTTAGGGCCACAGAAACGTTATTAGGGCCACAGAATTGTTACTCAGGGACAGACAGAATTGTTACTGAGTGCCAGAGAATTGTTACTTAGGGCCACAGAAACTTTAGTTAGGGCCACAGAATTGTTACTCAGGGACAGACACAGAATTGTTACTGAGGGCCACAGAACTGTTACTTAGGGCCACAGAATTGTTACTCGCACAGACACAGAATTGTTACACAGGGACACAGAACTGTTACTGAGGGCCACAGAACCGTTACTTAGGGCCACAGAATTGTTACTCGCACAGACACAGAATTGTTACTCGCACAGACACAGAATTGTTACTCGCACAGACACAGAATTGTTACTCAGGGACACAGAACTGTTACTGAGGGCCACAGAACTGTTACTTAGGGCCACAGAATTGTTACTCGCACAGACACAGAATTGTTACTCAGGGACACAGAACTGTTACTGAGGGCCACAGAACTGTTACTTAGGGCCACAGAATTGTTACTCGCACAGACACAGAATTGTTACTCGCACAGACACAGAATTGTTACTGAGGGCCACAGAACTGTTACTTGGGGCCACAGAAACGTTAATCAGGGACACAGAATTGTTACTGAGGGCCACAGAACTGTTACTTAGGGCCACAGAATTGTTACTCGCACAGACACAGAATTGTTACACAGGGACACAGAACTGTTACTGAGGGCCACAGAACCGTTACTTAGGGCCACAGAATTGTTACTCGCACAGACACAGAATTGTTACTCGCACAGACACAGAATTGTTACTCGCACAGACACAGAATTGTTACTCAGGGACACAGAACTGTTACTGAGGGCCACAGAACTGTTACTTAGGGCCACAGAATTGTTACTCGCACAGACACAGAATTGTTACTCAGGGACACAGAACTGTTACTGAGGGCCACAGAACTGTTACTTAGGGCCACAGAATTGTTACTCGCACAGACACAGAATTGTTACTCGCACAGACACAGAATTGTTACTCAGGGACACAGAACTGTTACTGAGGGCCACAGAACTGTTACTTAGGGCCACAGAATTGTTACTCGCACAGACACAGAATTGTTACTGAGGGCCACAGAACTGTTACTTAGGGCCACAGAAACGTTAATCAGGGACACAGAATTGTTACTGAGGGCCACAGAACTGTTACTTAGGGCCACAGAATTGTTACTCGCACAGACACAGAATTGTTACTCGCACAGACACAGAATTGTTACTGAGGGCCACAGAACTGTTACTTGGGGCCACAGAAACGTTAATCAGGGACACAGAATTGTTACTGAGGGCCACAGAACTGTTAGGGCCACAGAATTGTTACTCGCACAGACACAGAATTGTTACTCGCACAGACACAGAATTGTTACTGAGGGCCACAGAACTGTTACTTGGGGCCACAGAAACGTTAATCAGGGACACAGAATTGTTACTGAGGGCCACAGAACTGTTACTTAGGGCCACAGAATTGTTACTCGCACAGACACAGAATTGTTACACAGGGACACAGAATTGTTACTGAGGGCCACAGAACTGTTACTTAGGGCCACAGAATTGTTACTGAGGGCAACAGAACTGTTACTTAGGGCCACAGAATTGTTACTCGCACAGACACAGAATTGTTACTCAGGGACACAGAACTGTTACTGAGGGCCACAGAACTGTTACTTAGGGCCACAGAATTGTTACTCGCACAGACACAGAATTGTTACTCAGGGACACAGAACTGTTACTGAGGGCCACAGAACTGTTACTTAGGGCCACAGAATTGTTACTCGCACAGACACAGAATTGTTACACAGGGACACAGAATTGTTACTGAGGGCCACAGAACCGTTACTTAGGGCCACAGAATTGTTACTCAGGGACACAGAATTGTTACTGAGGGCCACAGAACTGTTAATTAGGGCCACAGAATTGTTACTCGCACAGACACAGAATTGTTACTCAGGGACACAGAACTGTTACTGAGGGCCACAGAACTGTTACTTAGGGCCACAGAATTGTTACTCGCACAGACACAGAATTGTTACTCAGGGACACAGAACTGTTACTGAGGGCCACAGAACTGTTACTTAGGGCCACAGAATTGTTACTCGCACAGACACAGAATTGTTACACAGGGACACAGAATTGTTACTGAGGGCCACAGAACCGTTACTTAGGGACACATAATTGTTACTGAGGGCCACAGAACTGTTACTTAGGGCCACAGAATTGTTACTCGCACAGACACAGAATTGTTACTCAGGGACACAGAACTGTTACTGAGGGCCACAGAACCGTTACTTAGGGCCACAGAATTGTTACTCAGGGACACAGAATCGTTTAATTAAAGAGTATGTCAGACAACATGCAGAGGAGTGGCAGAGGAGGCAATGTTTTAGGAGCGAGCAGACGTGGCAGCAGAGGAAGGGGTCGAGGCAGCACTATTCGCAGCCAGAGGCTAGTGCTCCCGGTGTCATCCAGTACAGTGAGGAAGAGCTAACAGAGGGCGGTCAGGAACGGGGGGAGACATCCGCCTCTTCAGCAGCCAGGCGAAGAAGTAGTGGCGAGGAGAGTGGCTCGGTAGCCGGTGTAGAGACAGGTCTGTCTCCTGACCCACACGCAGCCGAGGGGGCTAGTAGTGAGGCGGAGACCCTAATTGATGATGATGAGGCTGATCGCACTTGGCAGCCTCGTCGTCATCAGGCTATTGCTTCCGCATCATCAGGAGAAGAGGGTGGCAGCTTGGCAGCGAGCAAAACAGTCGGTGGGTTGTCTCCATCGCCACACTCTGCCATGTGCCACTTTCAGGTCTCCTCACACACTGCTGGTGTGTTGAATTTTTTGACATAGGGTGCTGGCAGATTACGGGCCTCCCATAGCTGCTGCCAGGCCCCTAATCTGCCATGGGCCCCTATACCGCCTCCTCATGCTGCTGCCAGGTCCACAGTCTCTCATGCCATGTGCCACTTTCAGGTCTCCTCACACTGCTGGTGTGTTGAATTTTTTGACATAGGGTGCTGGCAGATTACGGGCCTCCCATAGCTGCTGCCAGGCCCCTAATCTGCCATAGGCCCCTATATACGGCCTCCTCATGCTGCTGCCAGGTCCAGGGTCTCTCATGGGTCCCTGTACGGCCTCCCATTGCTGCTGTCTCCATCGCCACACTCTGCCATGTGCCACTTTCAGGTCTCCTCACACACTGCTGGTGTGTAGAATTTTTTGACATAGGGTGCTGGCAGATTACGGGCCTCCCATTGCTGCTGCCAGGCCCCTAATCTGCCATAGGCCCCTATATACCGCCTCCTCATGCTGCTGCCAGGTCCAGAGTCTCTCATGGGTCCCTGTACGGCCTCCCATTGCTGCTGTCTCCATCGCCACACTCTGCCATGTGCCACTTTCAGGTCTCCTCACACTGCTGGTGTGTAGAATTTTTTGACATAGGGTGCTGGCAGATTACGGGCCTCCTATAGCTGCTGCCAGGCCCCTAATCTGCCATAGGCCCCTATATACCGCCTCCTCATGCTGCTGCCAGGTCCACAGTCTCTCATGGGTCCCTGTACGGCCTCCCATTGCTGCTGTCTCCATCGCCACACTCTGCCATGTGCCACTTTCAGGTCTCCTCACACACTGCTGGTGTGTAGAATTTTTTGACATAGGGTGCTGGCAGATTACGGGCCTCCCATTGCTGCTGCCAGGCCCCTAATCTGCCATGGGCCCCTATACCGCCTCCTCATGCTGCTGCCAAGTCCAGGGTCTCTCATGGGTCCCTGTACGGCCTCCCATTGCTGCTGTCTCCATCGCCACACTCTGCCATGTGCCACTTTCAGGTCTCCTCACACACTGCTGGTGTGTAGAATTTTTTGAAATAGGGTGCTGGCAGATTACGGGCTTCCTATAGCTGCTGCCAGGCCCCTAATCTGCCATAGGCCCCTATATACCGCCTCCTCATGCTGCTGCCAGGTCCAGAGTCTCTCATGGGTCCCTGTACGGCCTCCCATTGCTGCTGTCTCCATCGCCACACTCTGCCATGTGCCACTTTCAGGTCTCCTCACACACTGCTGGTGTGTAGAATTTTTTGACATAGGGTGCTGGCAGATTACGGGCCTCCTATAGCTGCTGCCAGGCCCCTAATCTGCCATAGGCCCCTATATACCGCCTCCTCATGCTGCTGCCAGGTCCAGAGTCTCTCATGGGTCCCTGTACGGCCTCCCATTGCTGCTGTCTCCATCGCCACACTCTGCCATGTGCCACTTTCAGGTCTCCTCACACACTGCTGGTGTGTAGAATTTTTTGACATAGGGTGCTGGCAGATTACGGGCCTCCCATTGCTGCTGCCAGGCCCCTAATCTGCCATGGGCCCCTATACCGCCTCCTCATGCTGCTGCCAAGTCCAGGGTCTCTCATGGGTCCCTGTACGGCCTCCCATTGCTGCTGTCTCCATCGCCACACTCTGCCATGTGCCACTTTCAGGTCTCCTCACACTGCTGGTGTGTAGAATTTTTTGACATAGGGTGCTGGCAGATTACGGGCCTCCTATAGCTGCTGCCAGGCCCCTAATCTGCCATAGGCCCCTATATACCGCCTCCTCATGCTGCTGCCAGGTCCAGAGTCTCTCATGGGTCCCTGTACGGCCTCCCATTGCTGCTGTCTCCATCGCCACACTCTGCCATGTGCCACTTTCAGGTCTCCTCACACACTGCTGGTGTGTAGAATTTTTTGACATAGGGTGCTGGCAGATTACGGGCCTCCCATTGCTGCTGCCAGGCCCCTAATCTGCCATGGGCCCCTATACCGCCTCCTCATGCTGCTGCCAAGTCCAGGGTCTCTCATGGGTCCCTGTACGGCCTCCCATTGCTGCTGTCTCCATCGCCACACTCTGCCATGTGCCACTTTCAGGTCTCCTCACACTGCTGGTGTGTAGAATTTTTTGACATAGGGTGCTGGCAGATTACGGGCCTCCTATAGCTGCTGCCAGGCCCCTAATCTGCCATGGGCCCCTATACCGCCTCCTCATGCTGCTGCCAGGTCCACAGTCTCTCATGCCATGTGCCACTTTCAGGTCTCCTCACACTGCTGGTGTGTTGAATTTTTTGACATAGGGTGCTGGCAGATTACGGGCCTCCCATAGCTGCTGCCAGGCCCCTAATCTGCCATGGGCCCCTATATACCGCCTCCTAATGCTGCTGCCAGGTCCAGAGTCTCTCATGGGTCCCTGTACGGCCTCCCATTGCTGCTGTCTCCATCGCCACACTCTGCCATGTGCCACTTTCAGGTCTCCTCACACTGCTGGTGTATAGAATTTTTTGACATAGGGTGCTGGCAGATTACGGGCCTCCTATAGCTGCTGCCAGGCCCCTAATCTGCCATAGGCCCCTATATACCACCTCCTCATGCTGCTGCCAAGTCCAGGGTCTCTCATGGGTCCCTGTACGGCCTCCCATTGCTGCTGTCTCCATCGCCACACTCTGCCATGTGCCACTTTCAGGTCTCCTCACACTGCTGGTGTGTAGAATTTTTTGACATAGGGTGCTGGCAGATTACGGGCCTCCTATAGCTGCTGCCAGGCCCCTAATCTGCCATGGGCCCCTATACCGCCTCCTCATGCTGCTGCCAGGTCCACAGTCTCTCATGCCATGTGCCACTTTCAGGTCTCCTCACACTGCTGGTGTGTTGAATTTTTTGACATAGGGTGCTGGCAGATTACGGGCCTCCCATAGCTGCTGCCAGGCCCCTAATCTGCCATGGGCCCCTATATACTGCTTCCTCATGCTGCTGCCAGGTCCAGAGTCTCTCATGGGTCCCTGTATGGCCTCCCATTGCTGCTGTCTCCATCGCCACACTCTGCCATGTGCCACTTTCAGGTCTCCTCACACTGCTGGTGTGTAGAATTTTTTGACATAGGGTGCTGGCAGATTACGGGCCTCCTATAGCTGCTGCCAGGCCCCTAATCTGCCATAGGCCCCTATATACCGCCTCCTCATGCTGCTGCCAAGTCCAGGGTCTCTCATGGGTCCCTGTACGGCCTCCCATTGCTGCTGTCTCTATCGCCACACTCTGCCATGTGCCACTTTCAGGTCTCCTCACACTGCTGGTGTGTTGAATTTTTTGACATAGGGTGCTGGCAGATTACAGGCCTCCCATAGCTGCTGCCAGGCCCCTAATCTGCCATGGGCCCCTATATACCGCCTCCTCATGCTGCTGCCAGGTCCAGAGTCTCTCATGGGTCCCTGTACGGCCTCCCATTGCTGCTGTCTCCATCGCCACACTCTGCCATGTGCCACTTTCAGGTCTCCTCACACTGCTGGTGTGTAGAATTTTTTGACATAGGGTGCTGGCAGATTACGGGCCTCCTATAGCTGCTGCCAGGCCCCTAATCTGCCATGGGCCCCTATACCGCCTCCTCATGCTGCTGCCAAGTCCAGGGTCTCTCATGGGTCCCTGTACGGCCTCCCATTGCTGCTGTCTCCATCGCCACACTCTGCCATGTGCCAATTTCAGGTCTCCTCACACACTGCTGGTGTGTAGAATTTTTTGACATAGGGTGCTGGCAGATTACGGGCTTCCTATAGCTGCTGCCAGGCCCCTAATCTGCCATAGGCCCCTATATACCGCCTCCTCATGCTGCTGCCAGGTCCAGAGTCTCTCATGGGTCCCTGTACGGCCTCCCATTGCTGCTGTCTCCATCGCCACACTCTGCCATGTGCCACTTTCAGGTCTCCTCACACACTGCTGGTGTGTAGAATTTTTTGACATAGGGTGCTGGCAGATTACGGGCCTCCCATTGCTGCTGCCAGGCCCCTAATCTGCCATGGGCCCCTATACCGCCTCCTCATGCTGCTGCCAAGTCCAGGGTCTCTCATGGGTCCCTGTACGGCCTCCCATTGCTGCTGTCTCCATCGCCACACTCTGCCATGTGCCACTTTCAGGTCTCCTCACACTGCTGGTGTGTAGAATTTTTTGACATAGGGTGCTGGCAGATTACGGGCCTCCTATAGCTGCTGCCAGGCCCCTAATCTGCCATAGGCCCCTATATACCGCCTCCTCATGCTGCTGCCAGGTCCAGGGTCTCTCATGGGTCCCTGTACGGCCTCCCATTGCTGCTGTCTCCATCGCCACACTCTGCCATGTGCCACTTTCAGGTCTCCTCACACTGCTGGTGGGTTCCATTTTTTGTCATAGGGTGCTGGCAGATTACGGGCCTCCCATTGCTGCTGCCAGGCACGTAATCTGCCATGGGCCCCCGTACCGACTCCTCATGCTGTGACGTTGCAACAAGGTGGAATTCAACCCTACATATGTTAGACCGCCTTTACGAACAGCGAAAGGCCATCACAGATTTCCTGATGTTAAAAGCGGATAAAGGTACTCCCTGTGTAACTTAGATGTCAGCCATTGGCAGCTCATGCGTGACACCTGCGCTTGCTCAGGCCCTTTGAGGAGGCCACGCTATTCGTGAGTCGGCAGGACTATGGGATGAACGACGTCATTCCTCTGTTGCACGTCCTGGAACAAATGCTGTTAACAATGGCTGGTCAGGGTGCGGTAGACGTGGCGCACAGATCTCAACGCCAGATGACCCCTGTGGGGGCAGGACAGGAAGAAGAGGAGGAGGTAGAGGAGGACATTGGTGCTCAGGAATTATTGAGTGAAATGGGTGGTTTTTCCACTCAGCGGACAGGAGTGGAGGAGCAGGAGCATCTGGTAGAGGAGGAGGAGGAGGAGGAGACAGAGGACCCAGACGCACCGTGGCAGTATGCTGTGGAGATGGAGGCAGGGAGTCCCTCGCATTCCTTGGCACAAATGGCCCATAGCATGCTCGGTTGCTTGCGTAGCGACAGCCGAATAATAACCATCAGACAGAGGGATGACTTTTGGCTGTCCACCTTGTTGGACCCTCGCTACCGTTCAAAAATGGTGGCCTTTTTCACACCTGCTGAGAGGGAGGCCAAAATAACATACTATAAAAACCACCTATGTAGTCAGTTGGTCTCTGCCTTTCTGCGCCAACGTCCATCCTCAGACACTGTGGGCCCTGTGCGCTCGCGTTCCGCTGCCATGGCAGCAGGGGAGGGGTGGGGTGGTAGGAGCAGTGGCAGCTCCACCAGCAGCGGCTGCCTCAGTCTGCAGTCGATGATGAGTAGCTTTCTTCACCAGCGCAGTGAGGAAACTACTAACCAGCCGCAGCAGCAGCAGCAGCAGCATCAGGAGGACCTGGAGCAGGACCTCAAACAACAGGCTTAGGCCTACTTGGACAGCACCCTGCCAACAGAGGTAGACAATCCCCTTGACTACTGGGCAACGAAACTTGACCTTTGGCCTCAACTAGCTGAATTTGCCCTTGAAAGGCTGTCATGCCCGGCCAGTAGCGTGGCATCGGAGCGCGTGTTTAGTGCGGCAGGAGGTATTGCAACTCCGCGGAGGACACGACTGTCCACCCAAAGTGTGGAGAGACTGACGTTTGTGAAAATGAATCAGGCGTGGATTAGTCTGGATTTCAAACCACCAGTTCCTGACACAACTGACTAAATCCGCCATGAATCATGCCTCAAACATGTGCCACTTTCAGGTCTCCTCACACTGCTGGTGTGTTACATTTTTTGTCATAGGGTGCTGGCAGATTACGGGCCTCCCATAGCTGCTGCCAGGCCCCTAATCTGCCATGGGCCCCTATACCGCCTGCTCATGCTGCTGCCAAGTCCAGAGTCTCTCATGGGTCCCTGTATGGCCTCCCATTGCTGCTGTCTCCATCGCCACACTCTGCCATGTGCCACTTTCAGGTCTCCTCACACTGCTGGTGTATTCCATTTTTTGTCATAGGGTGCTGGCAGATTACGGGCCTCCCATAGCTGCTGCCAGGCCCCTAATCTGCCATGGGCCCCTATATACCACCTCCTCATGCTGCTGCCAAGTCCAAAGTCTCTCATGGGTCCCTGTACGGCCTCCCATTGCTGCTGTCTCCATCGCCACACTCTGCCATGTGCCACTTTCAGGTCTCCTCACACACTGCTGGTGTGTAGAATTTTTTGACATAGGGTGCTGGCAGATTACGGGCCTCCCATAGCTGCTGCCAGGCCCCTAATCTGCCATAGGCCCCTATATACCGCCTCCTCATGCTGCTGCCAGGTCCAGAGTCTCTCATGGGTCCCTGTACGGCCTCCCATTGCTGCTGTCTCCATCGCCACACTCTGCCATGTGCCACTTTCAGGTCTCCTCACACTGCTGGTGTGTAGAATTTTTTGACATAGGGTGCTGGCAGATTACGGGCCTCCTATAGCTGCTGCCAGGCCCCTAATCTGCCATAGGCCCCTATATACCGCCTCCTCATGCTGCTGCCAGGTCCAGAGTCTCTCATGGGTCCCTGTACGGCCTCCCATTGCTGCTGTCTCCATCGCCACACTCTGCCATGTGCCACTTTGAGGTCTCCTCACACACTGCTGGTGTGTAGAATTTTTTGACATAGGGTGCTGGCAGATTACGGGCCTCCCATAGCTGCTGCCAGGCCCCTAATCTGCCATAGGCCCCTATATACCGCCTCCTCATGCTGCTGCCAGGTCCAGAGTCTCTCATGGGTCCCTGTACGGCCTCCCATTGCTGCTGTCTCCATCGCCACACTCTGCCATGTGCCACTTTCAGGTCTCCTCACACTGCTGGTGTGTAGAATTTTTTGACATAGGGTGCTGGCAGATTACGGGCCTCCTATAGCTGCTGCCAGGCCCCTAATCTGCCATAGGCCCCTATATACCGCCTCCTCATGCTGCTGCCAGGTCCAGAGTCTCTCATGGGTCCCTGCACGGCCTCCCATTGCTGCTGTCTCCATCGCCACACTCTGCCATGTGCCACTTTCAGGTCTCCTCACACACTGCTGGTGTGTAGAATTTTTTGACATAGGGTGCTGGCAGATTACGGGCCTCCCATTGCTGCTGCCAGGCCCCTAATCTGCCATGGGCCCCTATACCGCCTCCTCATGCTGCTGCAAAGTCCAGGGTCTCTCATGGGTCCCTGTACGGCCTCCCATTGCTGCTGTCTCCATCGCCACACTCTGCCATGTGCCACTTTCAGGTCTCCTCACACACTGCTGGTGTGTAGAATTTTTTGACATAGGGTGCTGGCAGATTACGGGCCTCCTATAGCTGCTGCCAGGCCCCTAATCTGCCATAGGCCCCTATATACCGCCTCCTCATGCTGCTGCCAGGTCCAGAGTCTCTCATGGGTCCCTGTACGGCCTCCCATTGCTGCTGTCTCCATCGCCACACTCTGCCATGTGCCACTTTCAGGTCTCCTCACACACTGCTGGTGTGTAGAATTTTTTGACATAGGGTGCTGGCAGATTACGGGCCTCCCATAGCTGCTGCCAGGCCCCTAATCTGCCATAGGCCCCTATATACCGCGTCCTCATGCTGCTGCCAGGTCCAGAGTCTCTCATGGGTCCCTGTACGGCCTCCCATTGCTGCTGTCTCCATCGCCACACTCTGCCATGTGCCACTTTCAGGTCTCCTCACACTGCTGGTGTGTAGAATTTTTTGACATAGGGTGCTGGCAGATTACGGGCCTCCCATTGCTGCTGCCAGGCCCCTAATCTGCCATGGGCCCCTTTACCGCCTCCTCATGCTGCTGCCAAGTCCAGGGTCTCTCATGGGTCCCTGTACGGCCTCCCATTGCTGCTGTCTCCATCGCCACACTCTGCCATGTGCCACTTCCAGGTCTCCTCACACTGCTGGTGTGTAGAATTTTTTGACATAGGGTGCTGGCAGATTACGGGCCTCCTATAGCTGCTGCCAGGCCCCTAATCTGCCATGGGCCCCTATACCGCCTCCTCATGCTGCTGCCAGGTCCACAGTCTCTCATGCCATGTGCCACTTTCAGGTCTCCTCACACTGCTGGTGTGTTGAATTTTTTGACATAGGGTGCTGGCAGATTACGGGCCTCCCATAGCTGCTGCCAGGCCCCTAATCTGCCATGGGCCCCTATATACTGCTTCCTCATGCTGCTGCCAGGTCCAGAGTCTCTCATGGGTCCCTGTACGGCCTCCCATTGCTGCTGTCTCCATCGCCACACTCTGCCATGTGCCACTTTCAGGTCTCCTCACACTGCTGGTGTGTAGAATTTTTTGACATAGGGTGCTGGCAGATTACGGGCCTCCTATAGCTGCTGCCAGGCCCCTAATCTGCCATAGGCCCCTATATACCGCCTCCTCATGCTGCTGCCAAGTCCAGGGTCTCTCATGGGTCCCTGTACGGCCTCCCATTGCTGCTGTCTCCATCGCCACACTCTGCCATGTGCCACTTTCAGGTCTCCTCACACTGCTGGTGTGTAGAATTTTTTGACATAGGGTGCTGGCAGATTACGGGCCTCCTATAGCTGCTGCCAGGCCCCTAATCTGCCATAGGCCCCTATATACCGCCTCCTCATGCTGCTGCCAGGTCCAGAGTCTCTCATGGGTCCCTGTACGGCCTCCCATTGCTGCTGTCTCCATCGCCACACTCTGCCATGTGCCACTTTCAGGTCTCCTCACACACTGCTGGTGTGTAGAATTTTTTGACATAGGGTGCTGGCAGATTACGGGCCTCCCATTGCTGCTGCCAGGCCCCTAATCTGCCATGGGCCCCTATACCGCCTCCTCATGCTGCTGCCAAGTCCAGGGTCTCTCATGGGTCCCTGTACGGCCTCCCATTGCTGCTGTCTCCATCGCCACACTCTGCCATGTGCCACTTTCAGGTCTCCTCACACACTGCTGGTGTGTAGAATTTTTTGACATAGGGTGCTGGCAGATTACGGGCCTCCTATAGCTGCTGCCAGGCCCCTAATCTGCCATAGGCCCCTATATACCGCCTCCTCATGCTGCTGCCAGGTCCAGAGTCTCTCATGGGTCCCTGTACGGCCTCCCATTGCTGCTGTCTCCATCGCCACACTCTGCCATGTGCCACTTTCAGGTCTCCTCACACACTGCTGGTGTGTAGAATTTTTTGACATAGGGTGCTGGCAGATTACGGGCCTCCCATTGCTGCTGCCAGGCCCCTAATCTGCCATGGGCCCCTATACCACCTCCTCATGCTGCTGCCAAGTCCAGGGTCTCTCATGGGTCCCTGTACGGCCTCCCATTGCTGCTGTCTCCATCGCCACACTCTGCCATGTGCCACTTTCAGGTCTCCTCACACTGTTGGTGTGTAGAATTTTTTGACATAGGGTGCTGGCAGATTACGGGCCTCCTATAGCTGCTGCCAGGCCCCTAATCTGCCATAGGCCCCTATATACCGCCTCCTCATGCTGTTGCCAGGTCCAGGGTCTCTCATGGGTCCCTGTACGGCCTCCCATTGCTGCTGTCTCCATCGCCACACTCTGCCATGTGCCACTTTGAGGTCTCCTCACACACTGCTGGTGTGTAGAATTTTTTGACATAGGGTGCTGGCAGATTACGAGCCTCCCATAGCTGCTGCCAGGCCCCTAATCTGCCATAGGCCCCTATATACCGCCTCCTCATGTTGCTGCCAGGTCCAGAGTCTCTCATGGGTCCCTGTACGGCCTCCCATTGCTGCTGCCAGGCCCCTAATCTGCCATGGGCCCCTTTACCACCTCCTCATGCTGCTGCCAAGTCCAGGGTCTCTCATGGGTCCCTGTACGGCCTCCCATTGCTGCTGTCTCCATCGCCACACTCTGCCATGTGCCACTTCCAGGTCTCCTCACACTGCTGGTGTGTAGAATTTTTTGACATAGGGTGCTGGCAGATTACGGGCCTCCTATAGCTGCTGCCAGGCCCCTAATCTGCCATGGGCCCCTATACCGCCTCCTCATGCTGCTGCCAGGTCCACAGTCTCTCATGCCATGTGCCACTTTCAGGTCTCCTCACACTGCTGGTGTGTTGAATTTTTTGACATAGGGTGCTGGCAGATTACGGGCCTCCCATAGCTGCTGCCAGGCCCCTAATCTGCCATGGGCCCCTATATACCGCCTCCTCATGCTGCTGCCAGGTCCAGAGTCTCTCATGGGTCCCTGTATGGCCTCCCATTGCTGCTGTCTCCATCGCCACACTCTGCCATGTGCCACTTTCAGGTCTCCTCACACTGCTGGTGTGTAGAATTTTTTGACATAGGGTGCTGGCAGATTACGGGCCTCCTATAGCTGCTGCCAGGCCCCTAATCTGCCATAGGCCCCTATATACCGCCTCCTCATGCTGCTGCCAAGTCCAGGGTCTCTCATGGGTCCCTGTACGGCCTCCCATTGCTGCTGTCTCCATCGCCACACTCTGCCATGTGCCACTTTCAGGTCTCCTCACACTGCTGGTGTGTAGAATTTTTTGACATAGGGTGCTGGCAGATTACGGGCCTCCTATAGCTGCTGCCAGGCCCCTAATCTGCCATGGGCCCCTATACCGCCTCCTCATGCTGCTGCCAGGTCCACAGTCTCTCATGCCATGTGCCACTTTCAGGTCTCCTCACACTGCTGGTGTGTTGAATTTTTTGACATAGGGTGCTGGCAGATTACGGGCCTCCCATAGCTGCTGCCAGGCCCCTAATCTGCCATGGGCCCCTATATACCGCCTCCTCATGCTGCTGCCAGGTCCAGAGTCTCTCATGGGTCCCTGTACGGCCTCCCATTGCTGCTGTCTCCATCGCCACACTCTGCCATGTGCCACTTTCAGGTCTCCTCACACTGCTGGTGTGTAGAATTTTTTGACATAGGGTGCTGGCAGATTACGGGCCTCCTATAGCTGCTGCCAGGCCCCTAATCTGCCATAGGCCCCTATATACCGCCTCCTCATGCTGCTGCCAGGTCCACAGTGTCTCATGCCATGTGCCACTTTCAGGTCTCCTCACACTGCTGGTGTGTTGAATTTTTTGACATAAGGTGCTGACAGATTATGGGCCTCCTATAGCTGCTGCCAGGCCCCTAATCTGCCATAGGCCCCTATATACCGCCTCCTCATGCTGCTGCCAGGTCCAGAGTCTCTCATGGGTCCCTGTACGGCCTCCCATTGCTGCTGTCTCCATCGCCACACTCTGCCATGTGCCACTTTCAGGTCTCCTCACACTGCTGGTGGGTTCCATTTTTTGTCATAGGGTGCTGGCAGATTACGGGCCTCCCATTGCTGCTGCCAGGCACGTAATCTGCCATGGGCCCCCGTACCGACTCCTCATGCTGTGACGTTGCAACAAGGTGGAATTCAACCCTACATATGTTAGACCGCCTTTACGAACAGCGAAAGGCCATCACAGATTTCCTGATGTTAAAAGCGGATAAAGGTACTCCCTGTGTAACTTAGATGTCAGCCATTGGCAGCTCATGCGTGACACCTGCGCTTGCTCAGGCCCTTTGAGGAGGCCACGCTATTCGTGAGTCGGCAGGACTATGGGATGAACGACGTCATTCCTCTGTTGCACGTCCTGGAACAAATGCTGTTAACAATGGCTGGTCAGGGTGCGGTAGACGTGGCGCACAGATCTCAACGCCACATGACCCCTGTGGGGGCAGGACAGGAAGAAGAGGAGGAGGTAGAGGAGAACATTGGTGCTCAGGAATTATTGAGTGAAATGGGTGGTTTTTCCACTCAGCGGACAGGAGTGGAGGAGCAGGAGCATCTGGTAGAGGAGGAGGAGGAGGAGGAGACAGAGGACCCAGACGCACCGTGGCAGTATGCTGTGGAGATGGAGGCAGGGAGTCCCTCGCATTCCTTGGCACAAATGGCCCATAGCATGCTCGGTTGCTTGCGTAGCGACAGCCGAATAATAACCATCAGACAGAGGGATGACTTTTGGCTGTCCACCTTGTTGGACCCTCGCTACCGTTCAAAAATGGTGGCCTTTTTCACACCTGCTGAGAGGGAGGCCAAAATAACGTACTATAAAAACCACCTATGTAGTCAGCTGGTCTCTGCCTGTCTGCGCCAACGTCCATCCTCAGACACTGTGGGCCCTGTGCGCTCGCGTTCCGCTGCCATGGCAGCAGGGGTGGGGTGGTAGGAGCAGTGGCAGCTCCACCAGCAGCGGCTGCCTCAGTCTGCAGTCGATGATGAGTAGCTTTCTTCACCAGCGCAGTGAGGAAACTACTAACCAGCCGCAGCAGCAGCAGCAGCATCAGGTGGACCTGGAGCAGGACCTCAAACAACAGGCTTAGGCCTACTTGGACAGCACCCTGCCAACCGAGGTAGACAATCCCCTTGACTACTGGGCAACGAAACTTGACCTTTGGCCCCAACTAGCTGAATTTGCCCTTGAAAGGCTGTCATGCCCGGCCAGTAGCGTGGCATCGGAGCGCGTGTTTAGTGCGGCAGGAGGTATTGTAACTCCGCGGAGGACACGACTGTCCACCCAAAGTGTGGAGAGACTGACGTTTGTGAAAATGAATCAGGCGTGGATTAGTCTGGATTTCAAACCACCAGTTCCTGACACAACTGACTAAATCCGCCATGAATCATGCCCCAAACATGTGCCACTTTCAGGTCTCCTCACACTGCTGGTGTGTTACATTTTTTGTCATAGGGTGCTGGCAGATTACGGGCCTCCCATAGCTGCTGCCAGGCCCCTAATCTGCCATGGGCCCCTATACCGCCTCCTCATGCTGCTGCCAAGTCCAGAGTCTCTCATGGGTCCCTGTATGGCCTCCCATTGCTGCTGTCTCCATCGCCACACTCTGCCATGTGCCACTTTCAGGTCTCCTCACACTGCTGGTGTATTCCATTTTTTGTCATAGGGTGCTGGCAGATTACGGGCCTCCCATAGCTGCTGCCAGGCCCCTAATCTGCCATGGGCCCCTATACCGCCTCCTCATGCTGCTGCCAGGTCCAGAGTCTCTCATGGGTCCCTGTACGGCCTCCCATTGCTGCTGTCTCCATCGCCACACTCTGCCATGTGCCACTTTCAGGTCTCCTCACACTGCTGGTGGGTTCCATTTTTTGTCATAGGGTGCTGGCAGATTACGGGCCTCCCATTGCTGCTGCCAGGCCCCTAATCTGCCATGGGCCCCCGTACCGACTCCTCATGCTGCTGCCAGGCCCGTAATCTGTCATGGGCCCCTGTTGTCGCTTGTTGGCATATTCCGCTCGTTCAGATGCTCCTTCTCCTGCTACTCCTCTTCACGGATTCCGTCAGCAGTCTTTCTTGGAATCCGTTTCCAAGAGACAACAGTTTGCGAGCACGCACCAGACGCTGCAGAAGCTGAACGTCCTCCTGTCCAAGTTGCTGCTGCCAGGCTCGTAATCTGTCATGCGCCCCTGTACCGCCTCCTCATGCTGCTGCCAGGTCCAGAGTGTGTCATGGGCCCCCGTACCGACTCCTCATGCTGCTGCCAGGCCCGTAATCTGTCATGGGCCCCTGTACCGCCTCCCCATGCTGCTGCCAGGTCCAGAGTGTGTCATGGGTCCCTGTACGGCCTCCCATTGCTGCTGCCAGGCCCGTAATCTGCCATGGGCCCCCGTACCGACTCCTCATGCTGCTGCCAGGCCCGTAATCTGCCATGGGCCCCTGTACCGCCTCCTCATGCTGCTGCCAGGTCCAGAGTGTGTCATGGGTCCCTGTACGGCCTCCCATTGCTGCTGTCTCTATCGCCACACTCTGCCATGTGCCACTTTCAGGTCTCCTCACACTGCTGGTGGTTTCCATTTTTGTCATAGGGTGCTGTATGGCCTCCCATTGCTGCTGCCTCCACCGCCACACTGTGGCTCCACACTCTGGTTTTGGCCCCGTGACTGCCCAAATGAGTGAAGTGTGCGGTGATTCTAAGATCGACGGCACTCATCTGCATGTCATACTGACTGACAGTATTATTTCTCTTCCCCAGCAGACTCCAAGGGCATTTAAATTAAAGGTACAGTGTTCAGCACTAATATTAAGTCTCTCTGAAGCCTAGAAACAACCTATTTTAAGTTAAATTCACAGCGAATATATTCGACTCGAATCGAAATTTTTCCACGAATTCACCGAATCAGTCGAATCGAATTTTTGAATACTTCGCTCATCTCTAATCACTTCCTGTCTGTCTTCCATAGAGACTTCCTGTCTGGGTAGAAGTGAGATCTCCACCTTGTGGAGTTCAGAGGAACTGCAGCCCCGAGAAGCGTCTGGTAGTGTGACCCCGGCCTTGTGCTGGGTGTGTATGGACTGTACATCCTTATAGAGGGGTCACCTCCACCAAGGGGGACAGAAATATATGACTCCTCGGGGGAGGGGTTTTGGCCCCTTTGATTTTGCAGTAACATTGATTGCAGATTTAGTCCTGTAGAACATCTGGTATATGGATACAAAGCCCCCCAGCTGGGAGTAAAGGGTGTAAATGGCTGGTGACCCCCAGATTTGGGCAATGATGTCATCACTATAAATGGATAAAACCCGCGCTATGTGTAACAACTCCAAACCTACAAAAACCTTCTAGCGGACTGCTGCTGTAACAAAGGGAAGGATTCCCTGTCATCTAGAAGAGCATTATGTGTCACAGCGCTGTCCTATTGTGTGTGCACAGAAATCATCACAAATACACTACAAATATGTGGAGACATTCAGAGATAAAGAGCTCGGGGCTCCAAATCCTATTCTCTGCACATCCACTGCTTCCACTTTACACCCACTTCATTGGTCTTATGGTGTTTATCAATAAATGAAGGAAACTAGTTTGCAGAGGAGGAGCCTGAACATGGCACCAAGTGGCAGATCAATGTGAGATCTTCCAGCACCAGGCGTCTCCAATGTCCCGCTACAGCACAGGAGAAAATCCCCTAGGAGCAGCTGCCGTGACCTACCTGGGATCAGGAGTGGTCCCCTGTGGAGGAGAGCGAGGTGTGCGGACCCTTCCAGGTTGGGCTGGCTGGCCGGTGATGGAGAGTGAGAGTGCGGCTGAGGTTGGAGGAGGAGGAGAGCAGAGATCCAGCGTGGACACCGAGCGTTCACATGACTTGCTGCAAAGGAGTCCTGGGAGCTGGGAGGAGCCGGCCGGTGTGAAGGAGTGCAGGAAGTGGTGGACCTCTCTCCCCTCTCCTTACCACCCCCCTCCTGGATACCATCATGCTGGAGCTGTCAGGTCCCCTGTAGGGGCACCAAGGGAACCCCCCCCCCCGGAAGCTGTACCAACAGACAGGGAAGCAGACATCTCACTCATTCAGGAGAAGACCCATCTGAAGACTGAATCACCTGGTGTGGAGGAAGAAGAGATCAGGATAGTGACTGAGATGAAATGAAAAAGGAAAATTTAAATGAAATAACTTATTATAATTGATTGGAACTGTGAAGTAAGTCTGAGGGGGGGAGGCACCCAGGGGACAGAACCCCGGGGATCCTGAAAAAGATGAAGGGGAAGGAGGATAAACTAAAATCAATAGGATCCAAAAGGGGACTGGAGACTAACAGAGGTCTATAGGAGGGGAGAGAAAGGAGAAAAGGGAAAAAATGTCAACAGTATGAAAAATAAAGGGATAAAAGGAGGAGGGCCAAAGGCCTCCCAGACAAGCTCAATTCAAAAATATATACCCCAACATGAGAAACAGACCCCCGAGAGACAGCAAGGAATAAGTGGAAGAACAGAGATGGAAGCACTGGAGAATGCTCTAGATTGTCCCGGACATGACCAACGTTAGTTAGGATATAGAGGAAGGAGATATAGGAAAAACAGCAGATTTGGAGAACATAGAAGATCAGAAAAAGAACTCTCAATTACCCACTAAAACAGAAATTGCAGAAATGTTTAAAGGGTTAGAAAAGTCAATAAAAGTGGAGATGGTGAAACAGCACAAAGATTTGGGGCAGGTATTGAAGAGGGTAGAAGACACGGAGGAAGAATTGGATAAACATGCCCAAGCCATAATAAATTTAGAGAGACAGATGACGGAAATGAGAAAAGAACAGAGAAATCTGCTATATAAACTGCAAAATCAGGAGAACAGGGAAAGAAGATGCAATTTAAGGATTCAAGGTTTCCCCGAGACTTCCCAAGGAGAAAGTGTAATGGAAACAACAGGGAAAATGCTTGTAATAGTAATGGACAGACCTGCAACAGAGCCACTTAAAACTGATAAAGTATATAGAATCGGAAGATTATGGCAAGAAGGTAGAAGAGAAAATTTGAGAGATGTGATTGTACAATGACATTATTACCGGGATAAAGAGGAGCTTTGGAAGAAGATAAAAGGAAGGGCAGCAATAAAATATGGAGATATACATTTGCAGATCTTTGCTGACCTAGCAGTGGAAACTTTAATAAGAAGGAGAATATTGAACCATTACTTGAACAAATGAGAAAGCAGAACGTTAGGTATAGCTGGGGATTCCCAGAGAGTTTAATCGGTTGGAGAAACGGTCCCAACTTTGATAAGAGATCATTGATCTGTTATCATAAAATGAGATCCGATGATCAGGGTTTACGTGTTAAATCTTCTCTTTCCCTTCTTGTCGGCAGTAGCTGGAGTTCAGTGTTTTGTGGCTACGGTTATCAGAGAAGTAAAAACGGTGAATTTTGGGAAGATGGCATATGATGATCCTATGGGTGAAGAACGTGTTGCTTTGGAACAGCTTATGAACTGTCATGACATTGTGATCATGCCTACTGACAAGGGGGGAAACCTTGTCATCATGGATCAACAAAGATATGTGTTGATGTGTCAACAGATCATAAAACATAAGGAAAGGTACACTAAGATAACAACCATCAACCTGGAGAATGGTCAGAAGGTCCTCTCTGGTGTGACTGAGGAAGCTTCTGAGAAGGGTAACATTGATAAAAGGACCACGACCTTCTTTTAGGTATTAAATCCAGATACCATTTTAATAGACTTCCAAAAGTCCATAAATCAGTGGTTGACCCCTTCCTGGAAGAACTATTATCTCAGGGAGGGGGTCCCTCACAAGAAAGTCAATGAGTATATTGATGAATTGCTACAACCTTTTGTGGTGGCTTTACCCTCCTATGTGAGAGACACTTTGCACCTCCTAAAAGTTGTAAATGATTTGTTAGTACCTGATGATGTCATCTTACATTAGATGTAGAGGCATTATATCCTGTGATGGAAGCGTAGGCAGGACAGAACACACACGGAGGATGATAAACACACAAAGTTTTATTGAAATGGGAAAGACACTCAATCAAGGTAATAAGGTAGCATCCGGGTACCCAAAAAAGGGGGGAAGAGGGGGGGAGGAGTCAGAACAGCGATAATCCGGCCCACAATAGGGTTGTTGTGGTGGTTTATGTAAGGATATATATTATTTATAAAGGGCGTGTCCCTTTCCCTTAGATGAAATATTACAGTGCCTCCAGCCGTTAAAATACGGCAAATATTTAGTAAACCAATAATTTGGACACCTTGATAATTTGATCACCACTTATTATTATACCTTGAATTCTTTTAGCCAATATGATTTCGTACCATACACACAAAATTTGCCTTATAATAGATAAATATAAAAATTTATTTATGTACAAAAATTATATATATATTAACACAAAACACAAAAGACTGGTGATAAATGAATATTGGTACACACAATCAAAAATATATCCTACCAATGTAAGACACACTAATAATGTCTCTAACTAATTACATCAATCACAAATTTAAATGATATGATATTTATTAAATTTATTAATAATTAATAATTTCGAATATCTCAAAGGTTATATTCTTACATGCCGTGGCCATAGGCTTGCAAGAAGTAAGCCCTTGATATATGATACTCTGGTTATTAATATTCAATAAATTATGAAATATGGAAAAATTTATAATATGGCAATAAACAATTTTTTTTAACAGTAACACAGTATCTGACTACATATATCTAACTATCCAATATTGTTGTAATACACTACGGTAATTTTTATGATTCTACACAACAGAGAAAGTAATTAATACAAATCAAATAAACATCTCACCACACCCGGACGTCAGACTAGGCAACTCTCCCGTGGATTTAGCTGGCAGTGGAACGCCTTTAGACTGATATATAGGCAAGTGAGAGATTCAATAGGGGAGAATGTAGGAAGTTATAAGTTTAGAGGTTTAAAGTTTTAGGAAGTTTGAAAAGATGGAAGAGTAGTTATTTCAGCAGAGATCTTCTTCAGATGTCAGGTCTTTCCATGAGGTCTTATGAGGGTTCTTCTTTTTCATGAGGTTTTTTTTTATGTTACAGCACATGGGCTTTTTATATCCACTAGTCCATTGTTCTAAGATACCTTCCCACCAGGCTTCCTGATTGGCTAGTTGAGAAATGTGTGTACATAAGCTATTTCTCACCTGCCCGCCAGGTGGCGGTCATGTATCACAGAACAATGTGAGTATTTGAGATGACTCATACCTTGGGTGGAATCTTCAGGTAATTTCAGGAATAAAATATACGGCTCTATCCAGATATAGCAGTGATCATACCTATGATATTCTAAATAGGGACCATGGAATATAGGTGTATATTCGGTTATTCCTCCTTGAAGTATCATCCTGTTTGTTTCCTGATAAGACAAGTAACTAATGCTAGTTTATAATACATCTTACTTCCCATCATCTCAATACTCAAGTTAGTGATATATAGTTCCCATTGCTGAGTATTTAGTGGTGTTTAAAGTCTATGACATCTTATTTATAATCTGTTTTTGTAGTACATTTTTGTAATGATATACAGTGAACTTTTAAACTTAAATGTCCTGAATTTCACCCCTTGGTTTCAGCATCAACATTTCCTCTGTGTAGGGAAAAAATCTCTGTTTGCCTAGCCCTTGTATCGGACTCATGGTAAACAATTGTTAATGCTTTCACCCTTGGTGAACAATAGTAGATAGTAATAGTTTCAGAGGTTTGTTGGTTCATCACACTCTACAGGTTTTGGTTAAGCTTCCAAACAGTTGAGTTCCCGTCTCATTATTGTTGAAATGTTTACAAGTCAGAGTCCTATGTGTTTGACTTTCTGTAGATGCATTCTTCTCACTTCCATATACAAATAGCCCTTGTTGACAGTTTAAACAATCCCATTGTCTTGGAAAAGTCTTAATTCCCTGTTCTCTTCAGTTCTTTAACTAGAATTCTTGAAGGTTTAACCAAGACAAAATTAACTCTTAACATCCGGTTCTGCTGAGCTGTTTGCTATATAACATTATGTCTTGATAAAAGTCATATTTTTGACATGATTCCAAAAGCCCACAACAAAATCCCCCTTTGTTTTTGGGGTACAGACACGTGTATAGGGGTGTCTGTATCGAAAAACATGAGTGAGGCTTTTGGCTAGGGTGATTGTTCGTCTTCTCCGGTGAAGGGAATGAAATAAAAAAAAAATTTCCGATGATAAAATGGCAGCGGTCATGCTGGTTGTTCCTCAACTTGACTCGGCGTCTTTAGATGGACACTTCCGATGACGATCCTGGTCTTGTGATGAGGCCGGCCTGGCCTGACACATCCACCTTGGGGTCCATGGGTCCTCCGCACGACAGGTCTCTTAGACGGTCTCCTAGGCGGGTCTTTTCCTCTGGACTGGCCCTTGGTGGCCTGGGACATCAGGTTATCGTCTCCGGATCGATCTCTGGCATCTGGTCTTTCCCACAGGACATTATAGCTTCCTTCTAGGGTCCGGTCATTGACACCTCCGATCGCCGGTCTGGTCATAGTCTGGGCCTTCCTTTCTAAATTATTAAAATGAACAGTTTAAGTATGGGATATACATAAAATTATGTTACTGGATCCTGTAAGGCAAAAGATGAGTTATATGTTTAAAGGAAATTTAATAATGATCTCAATATCTCCAGATAGGAATTGGTGGGTTCAGTCTTCCAACAACTGCAATTGAGACTTCGGATGGCAAGCACGTAATTGATTGATGTGCACCCATCTATCACTGATTTCACCATACCGGGTAACCTGCAATTTATATGCGACCGGAGAGATTTTATCAATGATAGAGAACGGACCTTTCCAAGATGGAAGGAATTTCCGTTCCTTGATCTGGTCTCTTGCAAAGTTGTATAGATAGACCTTGTCACCAATCTCATATTCCTTCTTGGAGGTTTTGAGATCATAGTATGTCTTAGCACTAGTTGCAGCTCTTTCCAAATTTCGCTGGGCAAAGGCAAAAGCATATTGCAGATGTTTACGTAAATCCTCTATGTACTGGTGTGTGGTGGTAGCATTGATCAAATTTTGATCTGTAGTGCGATACAATAAGTGCTGGGGCAGTACCATCCGTCTACCTGTCATCAGTTCAAAAGATGACATTTTTGTAACTGTATTCGGAGTAGCCCTCAACGCCATCAGGACCAGCGGGAGTTTGACATCCCAATCTTTACCTGTTTCCTTAACAAATTTCTTAAGGACATTAACGATGGTCTGATTGTATCGTTCTACACCACCACTAGAGGCTGGCCGATAGGCGATATGCAATTTCCTTTTAACCCCCAAAATTTTCCACAATTTGGCCATCACTTCGCTAGTGAAGTGCGATCCTCTATCAGACTCTATCCTCTGAGGTAAACCAAAACGAGAAAATACATGATTTATTAGCAATGCAGCACATGTCTCGGAGCTATTATTTGGTGCTGGTATACATTCGACATACTTGGTGAATAAACATGTAACTGTTAACATATACCGATTTCCTCGTGAAGATTTTGTTACTGGCCCAATAAAATCCATCTGAAGGTCTGACCAAGGCATACATATCCCCCTCTTCTGGAGAGGTGCTCTGTGAGTTGGCTTGGTAGGTTGAAATTGGGGACATATTAGGCAACCTTGGCAGTATTCCTTCACATCACGTAACATATGAGGCCAGTAGGCATAATCCCGCAGGATCTCATACGTGATCTTCTCTCCACGATGACCGGAAGTGGGAGCATCATGGGCATGCTGTAGCATCAAACCTCTAAATTTAAGTGGGACGACCCATTGTTGTACGCCACCCTTTGAGGTTCGTATCAACAATCCCTGGTATAAAGAGAATTGGGATTTGGATTTCATTAAGATACGTAAATCCTCCTTCCCACTATATACTTCCTTATTTATGGGATTTTGGTTGGGATCTTCTATATGACTATAAAACAAGCCAATTATTGGGTCTTCTTTTTGGGCAGTAATTAAATCCTCACTGGGAGAATCGTGACTCCACTGTAATGCATTCGGATCACCAGCTGTTCTGGCCTGTTGCCTGGTGACAGCTTCAATCTGTATGGTACCTAGAAATTGGTCAATGTCTATCAGTTCACCGGTGATTGCCCCTTCCTTGGCTAGAGAATCGGCCAGATCGTTCCCTTCTTTCTCGGCACCTAGAACCTTGGAGTGGCCTTTGGTCTTCTTGAAGTGCAGGGTGAGATCATTGGACCTTACCAGTTCATCGATGTGACAAAAGAGCTTACCATGTTTCACGGGTTTGTGATTACTCTTGTTCATGTTGTTTCGCTTCCACCTAGGGAAATACTCCACAAAACTATTCCTGACATAATTGGAATCGGTTATGATGGCACACTCTCTGATGTTGAACTCTATAGCCATCTCAACTGCTCTAAGAATTGCAGTAAGTTCAGCAACCTGACTGCTTTTTGGTCCAAGTTTGTATCCCACAGAAATTGGGGTGACACCTTGGGTCCAAACGATTCCAATACCTGCCACTAGTTGGAGCTGTTCCCCATCCTTGTGATGAAAAGCACAACCATCCACATATACACACGGCAGCTGTTTACAGTATTCTTCATCGTAAACCTTGTAGGGAGAGAACAGTTGTTCTTCCAGAAAGTCAGTGTCCGGGGCCTCCATAACAGGCGTAGTTGCGGAACAATCATGGAGCTCGGCTAGGCCCTGGGCTACTGGACTTTCCTTGTTCTGTTTGTACCGAATTTCAAGAGGCCACCCTTGCAAAGACAAAGTCCAAGCAGTGATGCGGCTATTAGACACATTTCCTCCCTTGATACGTTCACTCTTTAAATACTGTAAAGGCTGGTGTGCCGTTTCAACAATGATTCTCTCTCCCTGAATGTAACTGCGAAAATTCTGTAATGCCCACACGGTGGACAATAGAGCTTTTTCACAGTCACTGAACTTTACTTCAACCGGGGACAAAGTTTTACTGGCATAGGCAATCACCTTACTGACATCATCACGTTTCTGGTAAAGAACAGAACTCATACTTACCTGCGTAAACCCTGTCTCTAGATAGAAATTTTTACCCCCTTCGGGATATCCGAGACACGGGGCTTGTGTGAGACGTTCCTTTAATTCCTTCATGGCGTCCTCCTGTTTCTTACCCCACGACCATTCGACATCCTTCTTCAGTAGGTGAAGCAGTGGCTTGCTTATCTCGGCGTAATTGTCAATAAACTTACGCGAGTAGTTTACCATACCTAGGAATGATCTCAATTCTTTAAGGTTAGTAGGGACTTTACAGTTCAGAACCGCCTCAACTTTCTTCTTTTGTGGGTTCAAACCTTCAGCAGTAACTTCATGGCCTAGGAAGTTTACCTTCGTGCGACACCACTGGGCTTTTTGTAAGGACAGTTTTACTCCTGCTGCTTTTAATTGGCCCAGGACATGCCGAAGTTCTGTAATGTGTTTGGCCATATCAGTACTTTTGATCAGGATATCGTCCACATATGCCAACGTCCCCCTTTCGAAGGCGTCTGGCATGGCCTTGTGCATGAACACAGCAAATTCATGTCCGGAATTTATGAATCCGAAAGGCATTCTCACCCAACAATATTGTCGATTCCCAAAACTGAAGGCCAGTTTGTATTGGTCTTCCTCACTCACCTTTATGGTCCAATACCCCTGTGCACAATCCAAGGCTGTGAAAACCTGGGATCCTTGGAGCTGGGCGAGACACTGGTCTATGTATGGGACAGGCCATCCTGACATGTACACACGTTTGTTTAGCTGACGGAGATCAGCGCACAAACGCCATTGTCCATTGGGTTTTAAGATACCCAGGATCGGGTGGTTGTAGGAGCTGTGGATGGGCCTAATTATACCCCTTTCATGTAACTTCCTGATAATCTCAGCTAGAGATTCATAGGAAGCTAATGGTAACCTATACTGTCTTACGAATACTGGTGGGGCATCTGGATCTGTTTGGATCCTAGCGATGTGTAGGTCAGTAGTCCCACAATCGTAAGAATCCTTGGCAAAGATCTCTTGGAATTCAAGGAGAAGCTCTCGGAGCAATTGTCGGTCGAGATCACTGGCACACGCGTCGGCGAGGGCCACCATCTCTTCCACTAACTCCTTGAATCCAGGAAAGCTTTCCGGCTGACCTATCTCATATGCCTCTTCAAGTTTCGTGGTGAGGTCATTGGGTATGTGATGTGTGTGTGTGTTCTCCTGCCATCCAGGTTCTTTGGGGTACTCTTGTTCTTTGATTGGGTGATCAAAGACAATTGATGTCTCTTCGATTCGACAGGTGCCATCTTTAGAATCGAATGGATAAATGGACTCTATGGTGAAAATACCCTCTGGTAATGAATGGAATGTTTGTTCAATTAATTGTTCCTCCGACAAATATTCATCGGGGATGAGTCCAATCACCTGGTTAGTAACCCCAAAGGTATAATATTCAGTCTCTACCGCTAGACCAATAAGGGTCTCTTTGGGTAAGACGATGTCCTGATTGGACAGATTATGTACGTAAATGTACATCGGGGATTGATGTGTGTTGACTAGGGGCGTGTGTGTAATGTTCAGTCCCTCCCCCTGCATTTTATGGGAGAGGCATACTAATGCATCTGACCCCTTCAGTCTATGTCCCTTTTTAACTTGGATGGGGAGTATGAAATTATTTATGCCCTTAGGAATTGTAATCTTTTGGGCTACCTGGACTTCAACAGCATAAGGCATCTGTTGCTGGGATTTTAAAGCTAAGTCCAGATTTTGGTATTTTTCGGGGTCCCCCTTTAGTCGACTCCATAAACAGTCATTAATTAGGTCGACTTGCATTGCGAAGCGATGTAATACATCGTTGCCAAAATAAATTTTAGTTTGGGGATTATCCAAGACTAGGAACACATGGGTGGTTGTTTTGTTTCCTACAGTGACGTTTAAGAGACACCTAGCCATTGAATTGTGATCATCAGAGTCATCAAGGGAGTCTGAAATCCAATGACGCTGAGGTGTGGAGAAACGGATCATTTCCATTTCGGTCAGGTGTTTTATCAACCCATGGCTTACAAAGCTGTGTTCCTGTCTCAAATCTAGTTTGGCATATTTTGACCTATTAAGACCATTTATCCGGATGGGGATAAACAAGTCGCTGTTAACCCTTTCAATACCTGTCACGAATTGGGTGTGATCTCCCCCTTTTCTTGGTTTATCCTCCTGATGAAAAGATATCGTAAGGATGTCATCTTGGAGGGAAATATCTTTGATTTTATCTTGGGGAATTCTAAAAATGTGTTCCTCATCTCTTCTGATAGGATTACAGTCATCAGGTTTGATAACCGTTACATCAGGAAGTTGGCTGTTCCTGAAATGGATTTCTAATGATCCAGGCCTTTCTTCCACCAGGTGGCAGTGTTGTCGGGAATGGGGAGTTTTAAGTTTCCCATATTTAATTGGGGTATTTACCTGTGACCACAGGACTTGGTTCACACAATCAACTATGGTGTTCAGCCTTTTTAGGAAGTCCATCCCAATTATCATGTGGTGCTGTGATATGCTAGCAATGATGATGGGGTGTCTCAGTTCCTTATTACCCAGTTTCAGTTTAAGCCAGGCGGTACCCATGACTTGTAACGGGTCTCCACCTACACCAATCAATGAGCTGTCAAAACTTTTAAGTCTTGGCTTGGTGGGCATGACATTCGCCACTTTGTCAAAATGCTCCTGTGACATGATGGTTGCTTGGGATCCAGTGTCTATTAAGCCGACAATCGAAAGATCACTGGCATCCTGCACCTGCACCGTGGCATAATATCTCCCATCAGATTCAGTCAGCTCACACATGAAATTAGTGTGGTTGAAGATCTGTGGGCCCTTCAATAACCTATGACTAGCTCTTATCTCACCGCATGTGGTGGACACATTACCCTTATCCTCCCTGGTGGGATTCTTGGACTGTCTCAAGACAGAAGCACAACTAGAAGTTGGTGCTCCGTCTGGCTTGTCAATCCCGACGACTTCCGATGCCGTGACTATATTAGGGGCAATAGATGGACACTGAAAAACAGGAGAATCATTAATAACCAACAAATGGTCCCCCTTTGCCTGAGAACTAACTTCTCCATTAGTAGGCGTGTCAGGGACGGGGCACACATCTCCTGTCATTTGACTCAGTGTCCTCCCCTGTTGGTTTAAGGCTTGGTTGCCTGTTAATTCTGTGACCCTTGGTTGGTCACAGGAGCTGCTCCTAAAAAAGGATTGGATGGAAATTGAGTGACAAGCCTGTCCATCTGTTCAGCCATTTTGCTGACCTGTGCCTCTATTTGTCCAATACGCTCAGAGGAGTCATTCTGTTGATTCTCCCTCTTCTTATACTTGCGCTTGTATTTTGGACGAGACTGGTAATGAGACTCAGAGTCAGAACTACTGCTCTGGTCCCGACGCCATTGTTCTCTCTGAGGTTTTGGGGTCTCCCTGTTATTAAAGGGAGCCTGGGGTACTGTATCCCCCCTTTGAGCCTGAGGGTGTTCTTGGCGTGGAGGAAATCTTTGGAAATCGGAGTTTTTATTAAAATTGGGATTCTTATTGTAATTATGGTTCCTGTTGAAATTGGGGTTCCCATAAAAATTCCCATGTTGGTTTTGGCGAGGATAATAGAACCTCTGAGGATACCATTGCCTCCTTTGATTTTCATCACTGTACTGGCCCTTACCATACTTTTTATTCTTCTCACTTCCACTACCGTAGTTCCCTGGCTTTTGCCTATCCTTTCTCACCCACTGGTTTTGGGGTGCAAAGTTATGGACCTCCTTCACTTGCTGGGTTTGAGGTGCAAATCTAGGGGAACCATTGGTTTTACCCCCACGGACTACTTCCGCATATGATTTCTTCTCTGCCTGCACATTTGGATTTGGAGGGGAAACGGTAGTGGCTGCTACTATCTTGGGGCTATTTTTAGGTTCTCTTTTTATCCCGCCCTCACTGGACTGTTGGATCGAGAATAAATAGTCACTCTCTCTCACCAACCAATCAAGAGAGCATCCCTTTCTGTAATCCTTTGCAAGTCCCAATTTTATGTAAGCAGGTAATGCTTCATAGAATAGTGTCTTGAATTCTGGCTGGTTAGGATTGGGATCCTTTTCAGCCAGGAAATAGGCATTTCTGAGGACAGCCAGAAATTCTGCAGGGCTTTGGTGAGGACCACACTTTAAATTGTAGGCCGCAGCCTTGGCAGAGGTTACAGTTTTATAAGGCCCAAATTCCATGTGGCACTTATGTTTAACCTCTCTCCAGGACTGATTGGAATAGGCCCTCAAGGTCTCAAAGAATTGCCGGTATTTCTCCTCAAACACCCATGGCAGCAATTCTATTTTGGTGTGGTCATCTCTAATGCCCAGAATCTCTAACGTCTGTTCATATGTTTTCATGTGTTCGGTGATTTCAAGGGACCCTTTCTTAGAAAACATAGGAACAGTGTCCTTCAGGAACTTAATGACCTTTGGGGTGTCATATCTCCTGAATGACCCCTGGGATTTCCCTTCCTGCCTATATGAAACCTCATATCTTTCTTCAGAGCGCTCTGGAGTGTATCTTGAAAGCTTAGGAGGTGACCTATATTCTGACCCTGACTCACTATCAGATACTTCGCTGTGATGCGGGTATCTCCGCTCATCAGCCTCTGGCTTGACTGGGTTGGTCCGTCTTTGGACCCCAGAATTTATTTGGGCCGTCAACCTTATAATCTGCTCCTCCAGAGTTTTCTGCTCAGATTTTATCAAGGTAAGTTCTGACTGGTCATGCTTATCCCCTGGGTGAACTTTAATTTTGACAGGAGATAACCTCTCTGATCTGAAGTACTCCACCTCATCTTTCAAGTCCTGATACTTCTTTTGAAGTTGTTTTAATTCCTGAAAGTTTCTTTCATACAGGTCCTGAGCACTTCGAAAGTCTCCGACCAATCTATCATAATGTTTCTCGGATTCGTCTAAACGAATACCGGCATGACCAAGCTTCCCTTTCAAGGACTCAATGTCCTGATTTTTGCTTTCTAACAAGAGGCGGGCCTCTGACAACTCTTCCCTTAGAGTCATGGTCCGCTGGGCAGCTCCAGCGGTCATGAACCATAACATGGGCCAAGCTTCTAGGAGAAGTCTGTCACGGCCTCTATCACTTTCTGCTCCAGCAAATGCCATTAAAAACCCAACAACCTGGCCCTTTTGGTTAAACAGGTCCTCAAAGGTGCTCATGGCCTGTTTTTTTTCTTCATCCACAAACTCATTATGGCTATCCCCCAGACCTAATCTCTTGCGGAGATAATCTATTACTCCACATTCAACATAATTCTGCCAAGCACCGGCAGCTTTCCGGGCTGGCTTCAGAGTTTCTTCCTCAACACCTTGGGCCGCCATATTTTCCTCGTTATGCTTGGAAGAGGTGGATCCGTGATTACTGGATGCCATTTTGATACAAAATATATGTTTGATAACGTGTACAAATATACAATCACCAGTGCGTTTTGTGTTATGGTACGATTTCTATGGATCTCAGCAGTGCCTCCAAATTTATGTTGTGGTGGTTTATGTAAGGATATATATTATTTATAAAGGGCGTGTCCCTTTCCCTTAGATGAAATATTACAGTGCCTCCAGCCGTTAAAATACGGCAAATATTTAGTAAACCAATAATTTGGACACCTTGATAATTTGATCACCACTTATTATTATACCTTGAATTCTTTTAGCCAATATGATTTCGTACCATACACACAAAATTTGCCTTATAATAGATAAATATAAAAATTTATTTATGTACAAAAATTATATATATATTAACACAAAACACAAAAGACTGGTGATAAATGAATATTGGTACACACAATCAAAAATATATCCTACCAATGTAAGACACACTAATAATGTCTCTAACTAATTACATCAATCACAAATTTAAATGATACAATATTTATTAAATTTATTAATAATTAATAATTTCGAATATCTCAAAGGTTATATTCTTACATGCCGTGGCCATAGGCTTGCAAGAAGTAAGCCCTTGATATATGATACTCTGGTTATTAATATTCAATAAATTATGAAATATGGAAAAATTTATAATATGGCAATAAACAATTTTTTTTTTTTAACAGTAACACAGTATCTGACTACATATATCTAACTATCCAATATTGTTGTAATACACTACGGTAATTTTTATGATTCTACACAACAGAGAAAGTAATTAATACAAATCAAATAAACATCTCACCACACCCGGACGTCAGACTAGGCAACTCTCCCGTGGATTTAGCTGGCAGTGGAACGCCTTTAGACTGATATATAGGGCAAGTGATAGATTCAATAGGGGAGAATGTAGGAAGTTATAAGATTAGAGGTTTAAAGTTTTAGGAAGTTTGAAAAGATGGAAGAGTAGTTATTTCAGCAGAGATCTTCTTCAGATGTCAGGTCTTTCCATGAGGTCTTATGAGGGTTCTTCTTTTTCATGAGGTTTTTTTTTATGTTACAGCACATGGGCTTTTTATATCCACTAGTCCATTGTTCTAAGATACCTTCCCACCAGGCTTCCTGATTGGCTAGTTGAGAAATGTGTGTACATAAGCTATTTCTCACCTGCCCGCCAGGTGGCGGTCATGTATCACAGAACAATGTGAGTATTTGAGATGACTCATACCTTGGGTGGAATCTTCAGGTAATTTCAGGAATAAAATATACGGCTCTATCCAGATATAGCAGTGATCATACCTATGATATTCTAAATAGGGACCATGGAATATAGGTGTATATTCGGTTATTCCTCCTTGAAGTATCATCCTGTTTGTTTCCTGATAAGACAAGTAACTAATGCTAGTTTATAATACATCTTACTTCCCATCATCTCAATACTCAAGTTAGTGATATATAGTTCCCATTGCTGAGTATTTAGTGGTGTTTAAAGTCTATGACATCTTATTTATAATCTGTTTTTGTAGTACATTTTTGTAATGATATACAGTGAACTTTTAAACTTAAATGTCCTGAATTTCACCCCTTGGTTTCAGCATCAACATTTCCTCTGTGTAGGGAAAAAATCTCTGTTTGCCTAGCCCTTGTATCGGACTCATGGTAAACAATTGTTAATGCTTTCACCCTTGGTGAACAATAGTAGATAGTAATAGTTTCAGAGGTTTGTTGGTTCATCACACTCTACAGGTTTTGGTTAAGCTTCCAAACAGTTGAGTTCCCGTCTCATTATTGTTGAAATGTTTACAAGTCAGAGTCCTATGTGTTTGACTTTCTGTAGATGCATTCTTCTCACTTCCATATACAAATAGCCCTTGTTGACAGTTTAAACAATCCCATTGTCTTGGAAAAGTCTTAATTCCCTGTTCTCTTCAGTTCTTTAACTAGAATTCATGAAGGTTTAACCAAGACAAAATTAACTCTTAACATCCGGTTCTGCTGAGCTGTTTGCTATATAACATTATGTCTTGATAAAAGTCATATTTTTGACATGATTCCAAAAGCCCACAACAGGGTGAATTGGGTAACGATGGCCCAAACACTCAGTGGGGCAGTCCAGGTAGCTATAAAAATCCAGGCATGCAATAGGGCAGTCCAAGCAAGTATTAATCCAAGTGTTCAATGGGGTAGTCCAGGCAGGGAGAATGTGGGTGTACAATGGGGAAGTCCAGGCAGGGAGAATATGGGAATTCAATAGGGCAGTCCAGACAAGGGCAATATGGAGATTCAACAGGGCAGTCCAGGCAAGGAAAATATGAGCATTCAATGGGGCAGTCCAGACAGGGCAATATAGAGATTCAATGGGGTAGTCCAGGTGGGGGAAATATGAACACTCATGGTTTTAGGCAGGGGTAACTTCCCAGAGTCAAAGCGGTCAGAAGGCAGGGGTAACTTCTCAGGCACACAGCAGCAGCAGGCAGGGGTAACTTCCCAGAGGCACAGTGGTCAGTAGGCAAGGATAACTTCTCAGGCACAGTGGCAGCAGGCAGGGGTAACTTCCCAGAGACACAGCAGCAGCAGACAGGGGTAACTTCTCAGGCACACAGCGGCAGCAGGCAGGGGTAACTTCCCAGAGACACAGCAGCAGCAGACAGGGGTAAGTTCTCAGGCACACAGCGTCAGCAGGCAGGGGTAACTTCTGAGGCACAGCGGTCAGCAGGCAGGGGTAACTTCTCAGGCACAGCGGTCAGCAGGCAGGGGTAACTTCCTGGGCACACAGCGATCAGCAGAGCAGGCAGGAGTAACTCCCCAGAGACACAGCGGTCATCAGGCAGGGGAAACTTCTCAGGAACACAGCAGCAGCAGGCAGGAGTAACTCTTCAGGCACACAGCGGAAGCAGACGGGTAACTCCTCAGGCACACAGCGGCAGCAGGCAGGGGTAACTTCTAGGCACACAGTGGCAGCAGGCAGGGGTAACCCCCAGGGACACAGCAATCAGCAGAGCACTCAGCGGGGCAATGGGCAATGGGGTCTGGCCTTGGCTCAGACCACACACAGCTGTTCTCTCTCTGAGCAGGGGACCAACAAACACCTGGGTCCTGCTCCTGTCCTCTTATCCCGGAGCAGGATGCTTCCTGTTTGCCCTGGTAAAGGCCAGCCCTGTGTCAGGTTGCCGGGGCAATGAGGTGAGCTCCACTCACTCTGGCTGCGCCCAGGGAGCGCGGCCTTTGTCTCTGGCAGGCGCAGAGCACGAGAAGCCTCATGGCCACACTGCGCCCACCAGGACAAGGAAGGGGCGTGCGCAGAGACACCCCGGTGGCCTGCACATGAAGAATCCATGTGCAGGCACAGCGGGGTGTCAGACTCCTGCCTGGCAGAGCTGGGGAGAGGTGCTAACCACATCACAGGGAACAGTTCCTGACCTCCTGCACAGCCTTTGATGTAGGCTTGTGCGGGATGTCGGAACCTGTAAGGGGAAGGGAGGGGGGAGGATGAAAGGGATCGAGGGGGAAGCCGTGACAGGAGGGGGGAGGAAGATGAGGGAGAGCGAGGGGGGACCGTGACATATTCCTCTATCCCTCATAAGAAGGATTTAAAGGTTATAGAAAATCACTCAACAGCAGACCTAGAATCATTTTGCACATAGACATTTTGTTCTCGGATTACTCAAGTTTTTGTTGGAAAATAATCCATTCCTGTTGGATATAAATGTTATTGCCAAGCACAAGGTACTACAATGGGGAAAAATATGTGTACCGGCCTACACTAACCTTTATGTTGAAGAATGGGAGAAGTCAGTGCTTGGGGATGAGGCCTTGTCAGGGTACCTGAGCAACATCACTGGTTGGTTCAGGTACATCGATGACGTTCTCATTCTCTGGCACGGTGAACCTCAGGAAGATGAGAGTTTTGTAGATTTATTGGAATAAAATTAGTTCAATTTGAAATCCACGTATACCTACCATGCTAGGACCATTACACTTTTGGATTTGACTATCCAGAATATGGAGAATGGTACCTCTGTATTTGTGTTGGTATTGGGTGGCTTTGGGGTGTTTTGTATGTTTAATGTAAAGTACACTTTTTTGGCACTAGCATCTGGTGTTTATTGGCTCCCATGTTCCAGTTTGTTTGTCCTTTTGGGATACCAACCAAACCAGTCACATGTCAGTCTTTTCCCATCTGATCCTATGATGGTGCTCTCTATATCTCTCCATGATGGATACACTTTGGTTCTTTCCTGGATCAAAGGTCCTTTGATCTGAAGCTCCATGACAGTGAGTGGACTTTTATATCTTTTTATGGTCATCTGCTTTATGGGCTCCTAGTAATCTGGGTGACATCCAAGCCATGCATAGATGGTATCAGTGGTCCCTGTAGAAATCCATATATATGGACATTTGTGCATTATTAATTACAGACTAAATCTACCTGGAGACCTGGGGACACTGTACAGGTTCTACATGTAGTCTCGGGGGTCCCTGTGGAAGTCCATGTGAGGACATGTCTACCTATGATAAATGACAGGCTAAACCCACCTGGAGACCTGGGGACACTGTACAAGTTCTATATGTAGTCTCGGGGGTCCCTGTGGAAGTCCATGTGTGGACATGTCTACCTATGATAAATGACAGGCTAAACCCACCTGGAGACTTTCTCCACACCTGGAGTGTGCTGCATTCTTGGAGAACGTCTACACAGTGTTTCCAGATTGGCTTTATCACCCCAACGAGCTCGCTCCAGTTCATGGATGTCATCATTATGTTTGGAGGATCTCACCAGTCAGGAGCCTTTCCTGTCATCCTACATGTTCCCTTCTGAGGATTGTTCTATCCTTCCAAACAAATGTATGAAATCATGGATGAGTCCTCCTTCTATGTGATCTAGAAGATCTTCAATCACAATGTCTTTATGGATGAAGTGGATGGCCCAGTTTATATATTATTTATTGCTTTACAGCTTTATTCCCTCCAGGATTCATTCTTTATTTATAGAACCATTCAAGGAAGTGTTCTTACTGTGAGAGATCTCCACCACCATTCCTCTGTGACCATTACATCCTTGTCATTTATGTCTAACATCTTCATTATCAGTGGATTGATAGATATTCTTATACTTTAGGATGTATATTTGCATTTTCTTCAACAAAAATATACATTTCGGAGGTATCTGTTTCATTGGGTTTACCTTTTGTTTTTAACTTGTGTTCTGTGTCTTTAAGACTTTTCTTTAGATATTTTATTACATAAACAGTTGGTTGCAAAAGATCTAGATTTATTTTTCTTTATTTTTAAAATAATTGTTGATCTTCTGTGGTAGCCCTCAAAGGTAGATAATATACAGGAATGGCTATTATGAGATATTTTGAGGGCTGCAGTTCCTCTGAACTCCACAAGGTGGTGATCTCATGTAAACCCAGACAGGAAGTCTCTATGGAATACAGACAGGAAGTGATGTCAGGTACAGACAGGAAGTGATGTCAGGTACAGACAGGAAGTGATCTGAACAAAGACAGGACATTTCATGTGGCTCAAAGAAGAGTAGACATTGGTTGAAGTGGCAGCAGAGGAGGTAATAAGATTTCCTATTTCCACCCAGTAACCCCCATCATGTCCGTCCTCTTCCTCCATAGTCACGTCCGTCCTCTTCCTCCATAGTCACGTCCGTCCTCTTCCTCCATAGTCACGCCTGTCCTCTTCCTCCATAGTCACGTCCGTCCTCTTCCTCCATAGTCACGTCCGTCCTCTTCCTCCATAGTCACGCCTGTCCTCTTCCTCCATAGTCATGTCCGTCCTCTTCCTCCATAGTCACTGTGACGTCTTTTATCTCCAGCAGATGATGATACACACATATATAGTGTGGGAACCCAGATGAACCCCTTCAGGGGCAGAACATTCCCCCACTTCCGGGGCCGGAACATTCTCCTCATTGTGGAGATAAATTCTAGTAATATGGTCCTCTAAACAAACAGCACTGACAATAAATAGACAAGACAAGGACCATCCTGACCATACATGGCCTACAAAGGGCAATGATGACACTACACAGGCAGCCAATGGGCAATCATTACACTATGCAGCCAACACAATGATGGAGTGCCGGGGTCAGGAGTATGGAGCATAGAGCCCCTTACATTGCTGCTCAGGAGGAAGAAAACATTCCAAATGAATGAAGAGCAATCACCACTGAAGTGCTATGTTCCCTCTTTTATACATTGTGGAGGGTCTGGTTTGAATATGTCCAAATAAAGGTGATTTATTTTTTTGGATGTGCAGCGAAACAGATTTTTCTTCTCTACCCGGAACAAAACATTCCCCAGCCTGCCATGAAGAATATGTTCCATCATTGGTGTCAGAAGGAGGAAAAAAATGAGGGGTCTGAGGGATGAAGGGGAGCTGAGAGGACTCTCAGGAGGTACTAAGGATGAGAGACTTTGGGACCCCTGAGGGTGTAGAGTAGATGGTGAAATCTGGGTTGATAGGGTTGGCAGGTAGCATATCTCTGAGGGAAGAGAAGGTTGTAGGGCTCATGGGACTCTGAGGTAGGGAGGGGGGCTCTTGGTCTCTGGTTGTCCTCCCACCTGAACCTATTTTCCAGACCTTCTTACAGAACTCCTACCAGGAAAGGAAGGCAACCTTCATCTTCTTATCATCTGACCGGTCAAATAACATTTTCCAAGATACCAAGCGGAATGAAGAAGGGAAGTCTTTCACCCCTTGGTGGGAACTCATTCTTAGAGGAGGTCTGTTGGTGAATTATCAACTAAAAGGTAGTCAGGGGTCAGTGCTGAACATCTTCAGGAGACACTCCAATACCTTCCCATGACACAGGCTCTGGCAGTGCCCGGTGCTGGAATTCAGAGCCCCAGGAACCCACCACCACTCTGTACAATGTCGTGTGTACTACAGTATACTTGCCAATGATGAAAACAAGACCCTACCCCCTGCCATCCTCCTCCTACCCATACTGGGCTACCATTGGAGGAAGGAGACCAGACCCCTCCCTCACAGCTCTCTCCTCCACCAGCACCATCCTTCTATTCTATCCAATCCCTTCTCATACTGCAGAGAGTGACAGTGACATCACTCCTGTCAGTTAGAAAGCTGTCAGAGATTGGAGCCTTGCAGCCGGAGTTCTGGCAATTATCCTGATTAGCCAGTAAATCCAGCCAATAGTCAGCAAGTTCCCCTTCCTGGACACCACGATGACCCAACATTGACCTCACAGCACTGCCTCAGAGGAAACATGTCAAAGGAAGGATCATATTTATCATTCCTTGTCTGAAGATCTAAAACTCATCAAAACCAGTTCAGAGACCAAACAAACCCAACAGAGAAAAGGGGATTTCTGATCTGGCAGGTCAAGAGGGTCCCGGGACCTCCAAAGTGTAACAAATACTAAACAGTCCCGACTAAACATCTTCCCATGGGGGGAGTAGTTCTTCAATGTCCAGCAACCCTCCTATTCCCCCCTCACATCCACATCCTATTATTGTGTGATCAATACCATCCAAATCATTCTTACTTTCATTTCCCAAAGTTATCCGTCTACAAGGAGACCTGTATAGATCACATGATGGCACCAATGAGGATGGAGGAGGACCGGAGTCACATGACTGAGAAGATACTAAACCTCACCCTGGAGATCATCTACCTGCTGACCGGAGAGGTGAGGAGGATTCTGGGAGGTCACATGACATCACTGTTATCTCTATTAATAAAACACAGACCTGACCGGAGAGGTGAGGAGGATTCTGGGAGGTCACATGACATCACTGTTATCTCTATTAATAAAACACAGACCTGACCGGAGAGGTGAGGAGGATTCTGGGAGGTCACATGACATCACTCTTATCTCTATTAATGAAACACAGACCTGACCGGAGAGGTGAGGAGGATTCTGGGAGTCTAACATGATATTCCTATTGGTTCCTCAATATAGAGATTTCCTCTTCTGAAGTCAGGTGATCATATGACCATCACAGTGCCTCCATGTGACTCCCTAAACCCTGAGAGACACAACATGCAGAAGATTCTAGAAGTCATCAAGAAGATGATGGAGCTGCTGACAGGAGAGGTGAGCGGTGCCGGGAATTCTGGGACATTCTCCAGTAACAGACAAGGGATGTGTCTGGATGGTGACTGTATCATTGTGTGTGTCAGGTTCCTATAAGGTGTCAGGGTGTCACTGTCTATTTCTCCATGGAGGAGTGGGAGTATTTAGAAGGACACAAGGATCTCTACAAGGACGTCATGATGGACAATCAGCCGCCCCTCACATCACCGGGTAAGAGGAGACTTTATTGTAAAGGAGAGAGCAGTACGGAGGATCCACCTAGATCCCCCATCATCTGATAAACACATAGAAACAATGGATTCAGTCAGTGTGTGTGTTTCCTACAGATGGATCCAGTCATGGGAACCCACCAGAGAGATGTCCCCGTCCTCTGTATTCCCAGGATTCCACACAGGAAGGTCACACCATCCCTCACCATCATCAGGTAGATGATGACAATTATTGGTAGTTGTGATTTATACACAGCATGTTTGTTACAATGAATGTTTTATTATATCTTTCAGAGTGGAATCCTCGGGGATGATAATATTGATGTTAAAGAAGAGTATAAAGAGGAGGATGAGGAGTATGGAGTGATGGAGGAGTTTTCAGAAGGACACAAGGATATGATGGAGCCACCTAATACCAGGAACCCACCAGAGAGATGTCCCCGTCCTCTGTATTCCTGGGATTCCACACAGGAAGGTCACACCATCCCTCACCATTGCAAGGTTGGTGGGATGGAAAATCTAGAACATGGACTTGTAGGGGTGATAAGTGGATATTTTTATGTGATATTTTCTTGATTTAGAGTGGAGATCCAATCGATATAGAATTTGAGGTGAAAGCAGAAGAAGAAGAGGCGTATGTGAGGGATGATCAGCAGTCTATGGAGGAGGATGGAATAACGGGGATATTTATAGAGGAGGACACTCCTACAGAGATCAGCACAGGTGGGTCATGAACACTAAATCCATTCCTCCACCCATACTGCTCACTGATTGGTCCAGAGTAGGGCGGGGACTGGGTGATATCAGCCTGTAATCCCCTGGTCACTTTCCTGAGCTGTGTTCCCCGTCCTGTATTCCTGGATTTCTCTCGGATAATCTTCCTTCTCTGTGCTGCAGACACAATTTATGTATCAGTTCTGGTTGTTTCCTCACTCTCTGACTAAGGTCCATGAATAAAGAAATGACCTGGTAGGAGATCAGAGGAGCCATTTCCTAGTTCCCTTGAGGGTGGAATTGTAAGCTCCTCAGAGACCAAGCTGCCTGATGTGGGCGGAGTCCTGGTTTGGGGGAACCAATCAGCTCCTGTCTAGTAATCCTCTTTGTCTTTGTATTTTAGTCCATGGCCGGGAGATGAGGAAAACCTCCGAGGATTGTCTCACTTTGTCTCCAGACTGGAAAGTAGAAGATGAGGACATCACACAGTATAGTCCAGGAGAAAACCCGGCTCCCTCCAATGTCCATCCGGCACCACCCAGTGTAGATGGACCATCAGATTCCTCGTATCCTGAGGAACCTCAGACTGTGCGGGACCGGGCCGGCCTTCCAACAGGGAGGAGGTTCTTCTGTACTGAGTGCGGGAAAGGTTTCCATTATAAATCCCATCTTAATTTGCATATAAAATCTCACACAGGGGAGAAGCCACATTCCTGTCCTGAGTGTGGGAAATGTTTTTCAGCTAGGTCCAGTCTGTACAAACATCTGAGATCTCACACAGGAGAGAAGCCATATTTCTGTTCTGAATGTGGGAAATGTTTTTCAGATAAGTCTAACCTTTATCATCATAAGAGATTGCACATGGGGAAGAAGCTGTATTCCTGTTCTCAGTGTGGGAAATGTTTTATAGAAAAATCAAAACTTGTTGGACATCAGAAGTCTCATGCGGTTGAAAAGCCATATTCCTGTCCTGAGTGCGGGAAATCTTTTTCAAGGAAGGCTAATCTTTACACACATCAGAGATCTTACACAGGTGAAAAGCCGTTTTTCTGTCCTGAGTGCGGGAAAAGTTTTTCACATAAATCCAATCTGTACGCACATCACAGATTACACACGGGGGAGAAGCCATATTCCTGTCCTGAGTGTGGGAAATGGTTTTCAAAGAAGTCCCATCTTTACATACATCAGAGCTCTCATATGGGGGAAAAGCCATATTGCTGCCCTGAATGCGGGAAAAGTTTTTCACAAAAATCTAGTCTGTACAAACATCAGAGATCTCACACAGGGGAGAAGCCATATTCCTGTTCTAAGTGTGGGAAATGTTTTGTAGAAAAATCAAAACTTGTCGGACATCAGAAGTCTCATGCGGTTGAAAAGCCATATTCCTGTCCTCTGTGTGGGAAAATTTTTTCAAGGAAGGCTAATCTTTACACACATCAGAGATCTCATACAGGTGAAAAGCCACACTCCTGTTCTGAGTGCGGGAAAAGTTTTTCACATAAATTTAATCTTTACACACATCAGAGATTGCACACGGGGGAGAAGCCTTATTCCTGCCTTGAGTGCGGGAAATGTTTTTCAAGGAAGTCCCAACTTTACATACATCAGAGCTCTCACATGGGGGAAAAGCCGTATTCCTGCCCTGAATGCGGGAAATGTTTTTCACAAAAATACAGTCTTTACAAACATCAGAGATCTCACACAGGGGAAAAGCCATATTCCTGTTCTCAGTGCTGGAAACGTTTTTCACAGAAGTCCGATCTTTCCAGACATCGGAGATCTCACACTGGTGAAAAGCCGTATTCCTGTACTTTGTGCGGGAAATGTTTTACACAGAAGTCTAATCTTTACATACATCAGAGAACTCATACTGGGGAGAAACCGTATGCCTGTCCTGAGTGCGGGAAATGTTTTTCAGACAGGTCCAGTCTTTGTAAACATAAAAGATCTCACACGGGGGAGAAGCCACTTTCCTGTCCTGAGTGCGGGAAATGTTTTTCAGTGAAGTCCAGTCTGCACAAACATCAGAAATCTCACACAGGGGAGAAGCCATATTCCTGTCCTGAGTGAGGGAAATGTTCCTTACTGAAGTCCTGTCTGTAACGGATATGTAAAATTTATTGTAACGGACATGTAAGATTTGAGTGGAAATATGGTATCATAGCCATGACAGGTTGAGTAGATTAGATTATGTCAGGCCCTTTCATTGCAAAGGTGTGTGCAGGAACAGTCTGGTCATTAAGGATGTACATTGAGCCCCTGGGCAGTAGGGAAATGAATAGAAGGTACAGACAATGGTCTGGGGTCAGATGTGTATGTATACACAATTACTCCATAGGCCTTACAGACCCAATCATCATTTACCATCAATTAGTCTAAAGCCAGGTTCCTGGAGGTGACACCTTTGTGTTAATGAGATGATCACCTGCTGGGAAAACCAGTTTAGGAATTTGTTATAGGAGACAGGACAGCTAGCTATATGCATTCATCAAAGGGGGATGTTTAATCTCTTATAAAAGCTGAAATATTAGTTGCAGAGATATGAACAAGCTTCTTTTGTGCAGGCCATTCTGTGCGCTACATTTGCATATGAAAATCATATTTTTGGCTTGGGGAGAAAGCCAGGAAAATGCATAGAATGATTAGATGACGCGGGGGTGCGACAGTCGGAGGGTGTTTGGTACTGTTGCGATCGGGCTGACACGCTGGTGTCAGAAATCCAATCCCCGACTTGATGTACAGGCCAGTCTTGGCCCAATTGAACTTGGGCAGGTCCACACACAGTAACTCTTGTGGGCAGGTCAGGACCACCTCCCCCAGAGTCAATTGGCCGAAGACTAATGTCCTGCCCATGTACTAATCCCAATAAATTGGGTACATGGACATTTGTGATCCGTACGGAGCTGGTTGGATTGACCAATGGATTGCTAAGTTTCTGGCTTGCTCCAGTCGCAGAGTAAAGTGTTATTCTGTCTTTTTATTCCCTTTTATTTTATAGTAATTAGTCATTTGTGTGTCTTCTTATATCTTTTGTATTTTCTGTAACCTTTTATATTTTGTACATATTTTATGCTCTGCCCACTTTGGGAAATTAAATCTTAAAATTAATTAGTGAACTTCTGTGTATTTAAGCTCGTGCTCATATCTTCGGAGAGACTAGATTGGAGAGATTAGATTGGAGAGATTAGATTGGGTTAGATTGTATTGTATTTTAGTGCCTTTAAAATGCTCGGTCAAGCTCATTGCCAATCTGTATGCAACTGCACTGTGAGTGGGCAGATTGCATGCAGATTGCAAAGGTAACAGATCTGCCAGACGGAGATCTGTGTGTGTGTGGTGTCTCAACAGACCATTCTGTGGATAAACTGTTGGGTGGTGGCAGGCTACCTTTGTGGTGCGTCTGGTGTGGGGGGGTGTGGACAGTGGAAGGGTTATCAACACCGGGGTAAAAGCTAGGATAGCTGAAGGGACCTTTAGAAGGGTGTGTGATTACTAAGCTGGTCCTCAACTCTAATCAGGGCACCAGGTTGTATGTAAGATCCTATCTGCCAGTGTGTGGTCAACCAGCTGGATTGGAGTGGAGTCTCCATCTGGTGGTGGCCAGAGGTAGTGTGGGCTGTGAAAAGGTATCACGGCTGATCTTATATATGGTTTGAGATATTTAAGTGTAAATCCCTTTATTATCCCCTCTTTACCACCCTGTCGCGGCCGCACGCGTGCGTCACGGTTAGCTAGTCGCTGTGGGCGTGGCGTGTGGTGGACACGTGACAGGGTGATCGTTTAACGAATCCTTGACACTGTCCTCCTGTACATCAGGGGTCCCACACAGGGGAGAAGCCATTTTCCTGTCCTGAGTGAGGGAAATGTTCCTCACTGAAGTCCTGTCTTCTTGTACATCAGGGGTCCCACACAACCCTGGAGGTGTATTAGTGCCTTGAGTGCGGGAAATGTCTTCTAGATGAATGTTGCTGGACATCCCAGCTCTCATGTGGGGAAGAAGCACACCCTGATATACACCTCAGATATACTCCATGGCTGATCTTCATCATGGAAGAAACAGTTCATAAGGAGATCAGAGGCCCCCAAAGACATGGATGAAGTGTGGGACCGGGTTGGCCATTGATGGCAGGAGAAGAAGTTTTCAATGTATTTTCCATCAATGGAAGACATTCCAGCAGCTCAGATGTGATCCTAATAACATTGGTTCCCCCATTCACACAGGAGGAATGGACATGAACTCTCACTGAGGGAATTGCTATACAAACATTCTATGAATAGACCCCCAAATGTCAGGAGATGTTTCTATAAAGACGGGAAGTATGGAGCAGAGAAATGAATAGACCTCCCAGCAATGTTATTACCAGGCTGCAGCTAGGGGGAGCTCTAATGTCACCCCAGCTGAGTGATCCCATCTAGCCCACATTAACCCTCTCACTGCCAGAGCTGTTTCTGCATGATTTTGCACACATGGGAAAATGCAGATTTTGGTCCTGAAGATGAGATAAACCCCCAAACATCTATTCTGTGACATCAGAGGCCCTGGAGAATAAAATGGTGGTAGTTCCAGTTTTGTATTTCACATGATTAAGCTCAATGATTTATCAAGATTAAATTTCAGTAAATAAATACACTAAATGTTATATTAGAGAACACAAATGTAAGATTTTACTTTTTTTGTGGGGTAAAATGTAAAATACGAGGTTGTGCTGAGTAAATAGACACCCAACATGTCCATCCTTAGAATGGTGTGTGCTGATGAAATGATGGAAAATGTTGGTGCCCTAAACCCCCCCGAGGTGATCATTAACCCTTGTGCTGCCATGGATGGGTGTTGTACTGACCTATAGAACTGCTTCCAGCTGGCCAGGTCAGTACGACGTATGTCCATGGCTTTCCCCTTCTGCTATAACCTCATGGTCTCCTGAGCTTCCCTCCACTCCACAGACCCTCTGCCTGTCCTCTAGGATGGTTCCCCGCACCTCTAACATCCCCCCCGCAGCACTAATCCCCCTCGCAGCACCCATTGCTCGCCCACAGCACAGATCTACCTTTAGCTTCCCTGCTGCTGGCCTCTTCTCCTCTCCCCTCCCACCAGCTTCAGCTGCTGCAGGGGAGCCACGGGGAATCAAAATGTCTAAATATTTCCCTCTGCCGCTCAGACTCCCCCCTTGTCCTTAGACCTCTTACTGATCCCCTGAAGCACCTTCCCTGCAGTGCTGCTGGCCAGCTTCCCCTCTACCCCCGCCCATGGCTGTAGCTGCTGCTGGAGTGGGAGATCAGTGTGGTGTTCAGCATGGAGAGTGGGGGTTGGAATGTCATGTTTACCAGCCCCTTCCTGAATGAACACAATGAGTGATCAGTACCGATCACTCCTGTGTTCATTCATCACTGAAGCATAGTAAAGAGTGTTTTCTGTGCTTTAGTTTCATGAATGAATAGAAGCCTCTGTACAGTAGACTCCTATTTATTCATCTACAGTGCAGCTGAGGTTGCATTGAGGACTCTGAGGATTTCTTTAGTCCTCTGATATCTAACCACCCCCCTCCCCCACAAAAAAATAAATACAATAAAATTATAAAAACAATTAAAATAATAAAAAAGTGGGGCCTCATTCTTACAGAGCACATTACAGCATAGGCCCATGTCAGGCCTTGTTCACCCACATGTGTATACAGTGGTGCTCTGTGTATCCCTGTACAACCAGTCCCATTGATGCCAATTGGCACGCAGCGGCTGCACACACACAGCTGCTGATCTCAATCTGACATCCATGTGGATGCATGTCCCAGAAGTCACACTGTCTGCATTCAGGGCTGTGCACCCTCATGGATGTCAGGGTGGGAGCAGCAGCTGTGTCCTCCATGCAGTCTCTGAATCCCCAATGACACCAATGGGACCGCACAGCACGTGTCCATCACCGTGTGGGGAACCGAGGCCTGGCAGGGCTTACACTATAGGATTTCCTGTGTGAACGAGGCCTTAGTAGGACTATAGCAGGAATGTTGTACGTTGTGTTGTGTTTATGTCTCTAATAATGATTTTAGTGTATTTTTAGTGAAAATAGAGATTGGATAAACGTTTGCCCAACTATTGCGGGTCTAATATATCTGTAGCACTTTTTATTATTCCACTGGTTCTATGCTTCCAGAAAATGTCTGGTTTGGGGGTCATTTACAAATTCTGGAAATATTAAGTGAAAAATTATAACCTTCAGATTTTTAGACTAAATTGCACATTTACAGTTTTGCAAATATTTGATTTTCACCATTTCCCAAAAAGGCGCAATCTAAAATGTACAAATATTTCTTATTGATTTCTGCAGTTCAGTTTTAGATTTAGTGGGAAGTTAGCGGGAATTTTGTGAGTTTTGTTGTTTGTCTCGGCTAACAATGACTTTTATGTATTTTTTTTGTGAAAATACTGTATATATATATTTTTATTAACATTTGCACAAATATCACGGGACCTGAAAAATCACTAGCACCTTCTTGTATTCTACTGGTCCTAAGCCAGTGATGGCGAACCTATGGCACGCAGAGCCATCTCAGTGGGCACGCCAGGAGGAAGAGAGGAAGAGGAAGAGAACGCGCTCTCCTGCGCACCTCCGGGGGCGCGCACCGGGCGATCTCCGTGATCGCTGTGTCCTGCGGACACAGCTGATCACATGACATGGTAAAAGGCCAATCACAGCGGCCTTTTACCACGTGATCAGCCGTGTCCAATGACACGCTGATCACCGGGAAATGCAAATGCCGGTTCTCGGCTGCACTTTTCTCACGCTGTCAGATCGTGAGGAAAGTACTGCCGAAAACCGGCAGTTGTCAGAACAGGGATCGGCACCGATCATCAGGGTCACTGATCATCAGTGCCCTGATGATCGGTGCCCACCTGTGCCACACACAAGTTCCGCCCACTTGTGCCCAGCAATGCGCCCACCTGTGCCCAGCAGTGCGCCCACCTGTGCCCAGCAATGCGCCCACCTATGCCCAGCAGTGCGCCTACCTGTGCCCAGCAATGCACCCACGTGTGCCCAGCAGTGCGCCCACCTGTGCCCAGCAATGCACCCACCAGTGCCCACCTGTGCCGCCCACCTGTGCCCACCAGTGCCACCCACCAGTGCCCATCAGTGCAGCCCAGCAGTGCTGCCAGTCAGTGCCCAGCGGTTGTGCCAGTCAGTGCCCAGCAGTGATGTCAGTCAATGCCACCTATCAGAGCTGTCTATCAGTACCCATTATCAGTGTCGCCTATCAGTGCCACCTATCTGTGACACCTCATTAGTGCTGCCCATCAGTGCCACCCATCAATGATGCCCAGCAGTGCCGCCGGTCAGTGCCGTCTGTCAGTGCCTCCAGTTGGTGCTGTCAGTGCCTCTTATCAGTGCCCATCATTTCCTGCATATCAGTGCATCATCAGAGCCTCCTCATCAATGCTCACCAGTGCCGCCTCATCAGTGCTACCTATCTGTGCCGCCTCATCAATGCCCATCAGTGCTGCCTATCAGTGCAGCCTCACCAACGCACATCAAAGAAGAAATATTACCTGTTTGCAAAATTTTAGAATAGAAGCAAAGGAAACCTTTTATGTTTTTAATTTTTTGCTCTTTTTTCATTTATAGTGCAAAAAATAAAACACCCAGTGGTGATTAAATACCACCAAAAAAAGCTCTATTTGTGTGAAAAAATGATAAAAATTGCATATGGTTACAGTGTTGCATGACCGCACAATTGTCTTTGTTAAGTGCAACAGCACTGAAAGCTGAAAATTGTCCTGGGCAGGAAGGGGGTAGAAGTGCCCGGTAGGCAAGTGATTAATTCCAGTGTTGGCACTTTGAAATAAAAAAGTTGGTTTTGTGTTGCAGTTTGGGCATTCGGGCTCAAAAAGGTTCGCCATCACTGTCCTAAGCCTTCATAAAATGTACCCAGTTAGGGACCCCCCCCTTCTTTTTATTCTACCTGCCTTATGCTTTCAGAAAATGTATGATTTAGGGGGGGTCACCTATTTATTCTCCCGCTTCTATGCTTTCAGAAAATGTATGATTTAGGGGGGGTCACCTATTTATTCTCCCGCTTCTATGCTTTCAGAAAATTTACGATTTAGGGGGGGTCACGTTTTTATTCTCCCGCTTCTATGCTTTCAGAAAATGTACAGTTTGGGGGGGAGGTCACTTTCTTTTTATTCTGCCGCTACTATGCTTTCATAAAATGTAGTTTGTGGGGGGGGGGGCAAATTCTCTTCATTCTACCAATCCTATGCTTTCAGAAAATGTGTGATTTGGGGTGTCACCTTCTTTTCATTCTACCCGTCCTATGCTTTCATAAAATGTACGGTTTTATACGTTTTGGAAACTGTAAGTGAAAAATTATAATTTTTAAATAAAATTGCTCTTTGACAGTTTTGTGTAGATTTGATTTTCTCAATTTTCAAGGCTGTTTGTAAAAAAAAAAAAAAAAAATGGAAACATTTCAAAAATGGTCTGACCACCTGAGTTTAACCGCTTCCTGCCCACCGTACAGAGAAATGAGGGATGGGGGGGAGCTCTCTTGTTCTGGGAGGACATATGACATCCTCCCACTCTATCTGCACATGCACACCCCCGGGGACACAGTGGATCACTGATCATGGTAAAGAGCCAATGATGTAGGCTCTACCATGTGATCAGCTGTGTCCAATCACACCTGATCACATGTAAACAGGAAATGCTGCTATCGGCAGTCCTCTCCTCTACACTTTTAATTAGGGCAATGATCATCAGTGCAGCTCCATCAGTGCTGCCTTTCAGTGCCCACCTTTGCCTCCAATCAGTGTACATCAATGCCAAATATCAGTGCCCATCAGAGCAGCCTTTCAGTGTCCACTAGTGATGCCTGTCAATGTCCATCAGTGCCTCCTCATCAGTGCAGTCTATCAGTACCGATCAGTGCTGCCTATCACTGCTGCCTATCAGTGCTGCCTTTCAGTGCCCATCACTGATACCTGTCAATGCCCATCAATGCCTCCTCATATGTGCAATCTATCAGTACCCATCAGTGCTGCCTATCAGTGCCAGTTGGTGCTGCCTATCAGTGCCAGTCAGTGGCACCTATCACTGCCAGTCAGTGTCACCTATCAGTGCCCATCAGTGCTACCTTTCAGTGCCCATCAGTGCTACCTTTCAGTGCCCATCAATGATGCCTGTCAGTACCCATCAGTGTCACCTATCAGTACCATCTATCAGTGCAGCCTCATAAGCACACATCAGTGAAGGAGAAAAATTACTTATTTACATTTTATAACAGAAACTTTTTTCAAAATTGTGTAATTTTTTAGTTTGTTTAGCAAAAAATAAAAGCCCCCCGGTGGTGATTAAATACCACCAAAAGAAAAGAAAAGAAAGCTCTATCTGTCTCAAAAATGATGAAAAGTTGGTGTCATTCAAAGTGTGAGAGCGCTGAAAGCTGAAAACTGGCCTGGGCAGGAAGGGGGTGACAGTGCACGGTAGGCAAGGGGTTAAAAGGGGATCTCAGGGCCCGGCAGAGAAAGGGTTAATGCACAGGTTGGATCTGATCTGCGCAGCCAGCGGTTCTGGTGCTAGAATGAATGGGGGAGGGGGGGTGACATCCCTGACATGTTCAATAACAAATCAGAAAGCAGGAAGACTGGACTCCATGGCATTGACTCATCACAGATGGGGGTTGTATAGAGCCATGACCCATTTCAGGAAGACATCACCTAGACCCCAGTGAGTTAGGGTGGGGGGTAGATAGGACCATGATGGTGTCTCATCTGCTTTGTACATATCCAAAGAAAGCAGCATCTGTTCTGATCTCTGATGGACTCGATGGTTCAGGAGGATTGTGTGTCAGACATTGCCGGCTGCTTGTCTATAGGGAACAAAGCCCACTTAGACTTTATAAATGAGGAGATTTGGGGATAAATTCAGCCATTTAGATAGAAATTGGATGAGGATTTAGACATCGACATTTAGGAAAGAGATGGGATGGAGATGAGTCCAGGACGGGGTGTCCTTATCAGGTTTGATCATCTTTACTCCCCCCAGGATGAAGGGATTGGGGTTCATGGGTAGTTTTTTGGGGATCAGTTTGGGGCCAACAGGGAGGTCTGTTCTGTTTCCTCCAACTCTGCGCTGATGTTATCTCTTTTATAGATTTTATATTTTAGATGAAAACAGAGCCTCAGTCATTCCATAACAAACCTTCTAGTAGCAACAGATCCATGAGGCCCACAATTTCCTGAGAAGAATATGCAGCAACATTGCCACTGGAAGGTGGAAGGAATAAACAGAATCCACACGTTCCTACTAGACTCAAGCTAAGATGATACAAAGAGATCTTCACGTGTGACATTGATAAAGAAGAGCAGTCAGAAAAATGGGATTATAAAGAGCTGACACTCAGACAGTCAAATCATACATATGAATAGATATATATATATAGCTCAAAAAAATGAAAGGAAGACTTTTTAATCAGAGTCTACCACCAAGCCAATGAACCTCCTGGGATATTGATCTGGTCAGGTAAGTAGCAGAGGGGGTTGTTCATCAGTTTCAGCTGCTTTGGTGTTAATAAAATGAACAACAGGTACACTAGATGGGCAAAAATGAGACGACCCCCAAAACAGACATGGTTTTACAGGTAGAGGCTGTCACAATCATGCACACAGAGATGGGCGCGGTCATCCATTCTGCTCCAAACAACTACATTTTGGTATTTCTCTTAAACTCCCAAATCAGTCTCTCTCCTCCGATTTCCCCCTCCCTCAGGAACGCGTTCAGCGTACCTTGCTAAGGGGCTGTCTATACAATCCTCTTGCTAAATAAGGCTTGGCTTGTCCATCGTGGGAAGAGGTTTTGTGTAGGAAAAAGACGCAGTTAGTTCTTGTGAGGAGTCAGACAAGTGAGGACCGTTCAATATAACATCTATCGGAGAGAAAGCAAAGGAGAATCTCACGGCAACAACGAAACCCAATGAGAGACCAGAAATCCCTTTTTAGCTCATCAGACTTGAAACTGCTTAACAACAGGAATATATTTGGCAAGTACTTACTAACCTAAACTTCTTTCTGTTATCTGTTTGCTGTGCTGTATTGCTCTGTATATTTATATATATATATATATGTTACATCTTCTTCCTGTAAATATTTCTACTGCACCCTTTTGACCTTTTAGTAATAAATCTTACTTTCTGAAAGTGTTGAATTGTTTCTATAGCTCTTAATTGCAATTTACGAGTCCCTGCTGTGGGCGGCACAGTGGCTTAGTGGTTAGCACATCTGCCTTGCAGTAAATGGGTCATGGGTTCGATTCCTGACCATGGTGCCTCCTGCATGGAGTTTGCATGTTCTCCCTGTGCTTGTGTGGGTTTCCTCCGGTTTCCTCCCACACTCCAAAGGCATGCTGGTAGGTGAATTGGATCCTGTCTAAATTGACCGTAATATGTGTATGTATGAATGTAAGTTGGGGACCTTAGATTGTACACCCCTTGAGGGTTAGGGACTGATGTGAATGTACAATATATATATATATATATGTAAAGCGTTGTGTAAATTGACAGTGCTATATAAGTACCAAAATAAATAAATGAGTGTTTAACCCTCTGTATAACCGGTCTGCAGAGATAGCGGTATACTGTCAATTAACCAATCATCCTAATGTATTGCTGATTCTCTGTATAAAATGATTGCTCTTTCTCTGTATAAAAAGGAGGTGGTGGCAGTGTAAAGGGTTAATTGCATAATTAAACTGACCCAGTAACAAGCGCATTCAGGCTGCCGGTATGTCGATATGCAGTCCATTAGCTGGAAAATTGTTGTGCTGGGTGTGGTATTGTTACGTACGTGACAGCACGGTTTTAGATTGGCTAGTCCTTTGGTCACGAGTTTGGTGAGAGGGGCTGGGGTCTGACGCCGCGATCGTCACAGAGGCCACTGACATTTTTTCCCTAATCATATTTTCTGACTGTTTTTCACTAGTTTTGCATTTGGCTAGGGTTGGTGTCACCACTGGTATCATGAGGCCATACCTGGACCCTACAGAGGTTGCACAGGCAGTCCAACTCCTCCAGGATGGCACATCAATACGTGCCATTTCCAGAAGGTTTGCTGTGTCTCCCAGCACAGTCTCAAGAGCATGGAGGAGATTCCAGGAGACAGGCAGTTTCTGTAGGGGAGCTGGACAGGGACGTAGAAGGTCCTTAACCCATCAGCAGGACTGGTATCTGCTCCTTTGTGCAAGGAGAAACAGCACTGCCAGAGCCCTACAAAATGACCTCCAGCAGGCCACTAATGGGAATGTCTCTGACCAAACAATCAGAAAAAGACTTCATGAGGGTGGACTGAAGGCCCAACGTCCTCTAGTGGGTCCTATGCTCCCTGCTCAGCACCATAGAGCTGGATTGGCATTTGCCATTGAACACCAGAATTGGCAGGTCCACCACTGGCACCCTGTGCTTTTCACAGATGAGAGCAGGTTCCCCCTGAACACATGTGACAGACATGCAATGGTCAGGAGAGGTCGTGGAGAATGTTATGCTGCCCATAACATTGTTCAGCATAACTATTTTGGTGGTGGGTCAGTGGTGGTCTGGGGAGGCATCTCCATGGAGGAACGTACAGACCTCTACAGGCTAGACAATGGCCCCCTGACTGCTATTAGGCCATTGTCAGACCCTACGCTGGTGCAGTGGGTCCTGTTTTCCTCCTGGTGCAGTGGGTCCTGGGTTCCTCCTGGTGCAGTGGGTCCTGTTTTCCTCCTGGTGCAGACAATGTCTGGCCTCATGTGGTGAGAGTATGCAGGCAGTTCCTGGAGGATGAAGGAATTGACACCATTGAATGGTCACCAAACCTAAATCCAATAGAACACCTCTGGGATGTCATGTTTTGGTCCGTCCAACTTGCCAGGTTGCACCTCAGACTGTCCAGGAGCTCAGTGGTGCCCTGGTCCAGATCTGGGAGGAAATCCCCCAGGACACCATTCATCGTCTCATTAGGAGCCTCCCTCAACGTTGTCAGTCAGGCTGGCATACAAGCATGTGGGGGCCATACAAACTACTGAGTATCATTCTGAGTTGCTGCAATTAAATTTCAGCACAATGGACTCGCCTTCTGCATCATTTTTTCACTTTGATTTTCATGGTGTCTGAATTCAGTCCTCTGTAGATCGATCATTTTCATTTCCTTCAAACAATGGGGCGTCCTTACATTGCCCTGTCCATATCAGTATACATATTCAGCAAGAGAGTTTTCCCCATTGAGATCTGATGGGTTTTCAAAGTGTACCTCTCATTTTTTGAGCAGTATATATATATATATAAAATGTTTTTCATCATCTCAATGGCACGCCCCATTTTAGGGCTGGACATGTTGGGTATCTATTGACTTGGCACAACCTCATCTTTTATATTTTACTAACAAATTGGTAAAATAATGTATTTGTATTCTCAAAAATTCGAAACTATCACCATTGTATTCTCCAGGGCCTCTGATGTCATGAAATAGATGTTTGGGGGTTTAACTAATCTTCAGGCCCAAAGTCTGCGGTTTAATATGTACGCCAAAGAAAAATGCAGAAACAGCTCTGGCAGTGAGAGGGTTAATGTGGGCTAGATGGGATCACTCTGCTGGGGTCACACTGTACACATTAGAGCGCCCCCTAGCTGCAGCCTGGTAATAACATTGCTGGGAGGTCTATTCACTGCTACATACTTCCCACCTTTATAGAAACATATTCTGCAGCACAGTGGCTCAGTGGTTAGCACTTCCTCCTAGCAGCTTTAATGTCATTGATTTGAATCCCAACCACTTCCCTACCTGTCTGGAGTTTGCATGTTCTCCTTACCTACCGATCAGTGACTGCTGCTAGACTCATCCACCTTACCAACCGATCAGCGACTGCTGCTAGACTCATCTACCTTACCAACCGATCAGCGACTGCTGCTAGACTCATACACCTTACCAACCGATCAGCGACTGCTGCTAGACTCATACACCTTACTAACCGATCAGCGACTGCTGCTAGACTCATACACCTTACCAACCGATCAGCGACTGCTGCTAGACTCATACAGCTTACCAACCGATCAGCGACTGCTGCTAGACTCATCTACCTTACCAACCGATCAGCGACTGCTGCTAGACTCATACAGCTTACCAACCGATCAGCGACTGCTGCTAGACTCATCTACCTTACCAACCGATCAGTGACTGCTGCTAGACTCATACACCTTACCAACCGATCAGCGACTGCTGCTAGACTCATACACCTTACCAACCGATCAGCGACTGCTGCTAGACTCATACAGCTTACCAACCGATCAGCGACTGCTGCTAGACTCATCTACCTTACCAACCGATCAGTGACTGCTGCTAGACTCATACACCTTACCAACCGATCAGTGACTGCTGCTAGACTCATACACCTTACCAACCGATCAGCGACTGCCGCTAGACTCATACACCTTACCAACCAATCAGCGACTGCCGCTAGACTCATACACCTTACCAACCGATCAGCGACTGCTGCTAGTCTCATACACCTTACCAACCGATCAGTGACTGCTGCTAGACCAGGGGTGGGCAAACTTTTTGACTTTAGGGCCGCAATGGGTTCATATATTGGACCCGGGGGCCGGACCAAGAGTAGATGAATGATGTGTATGTGTCATCCATAGTAAGTATAGTAATATTCCCCCATAGTAAGCATAGTAATTAATCCCCCATATAGTAATTCATCCCCCATAGTAATTCATCCCCCATATAGTAATTCATCCCCCATACAGTAATTCATCCCCCATATAGTAATTAATCCCCCATATAGTAATTCATCCCCCATAGTAATTCATCCCCCATATAGTAATTCATCCCCCATACAGTAATTCATCCCCCATAGTAATTCATCTCCCATACAGTAATTCATCCCCCATATAGTAATTCATCCCCCATAGTAATTCATCCCCCATATAGTAATTCATCCCCCATAGTAATTCATCCCCCATATAGTAATTCATCCCCCATAGTAATTCATCCCCCATATAGTAATTCATCCCCCATAGTAATTAATCCCCCATATAGTAATTCATCCCCCATAGTATTTCATCCCCCATATAGTAATTCATCCCCCATAGTAATTCATCCCCCATAGTAATTCATCCCCCATAGTAATTCATCCCCCATATAGTAATTCATCCCCCATATAGTAATTCATCCCCCATAGTAATACATCCCCCATATAGTAATTCATCCCCCATATAGTAATTCATCCCCCATATAGTAATTCATCCCCCATAGTAATTCATCCCCCATAGTAATTCATCCCCCATATAGTAATTCATCCCTCATAGTAATTCATCCCCCATAGTAATTCATCCCCCATATAGTAATTCATCCCCCATAGTAATACATCCCCCATATAGTAATTCATCCCCCATATAGTAATTCATCCCCCATAGTAATTCATCCCCCATATAGTAATTCATCCCCCATAGTAATTCATCCCCCATATTAAGTCCCCCCTGTGTCAATTCACTTACCTTTCCTCTCGCCGTTCCGGTGTAGCATGAAAATATGTCTCCTATGAGGATCTGTCCCCCTCGACGTATCTGCGCATGTGCTAGTTTCAGGCATTAGCAGCCGATCGGCGATCTCCGGCACATGCGCAGATACGTCGAGGGAGACAGATCCTCATAGGAGACATATTTTCATGCTACACCGGTCTTCAGGGCGGACTGTGAGAGGAGCCTAGCGGGAGCCTAGCTCCGCGGGCCGGATTAAAAGGTCCGCCGGGCCGTATACGGCCCGCGGGCTGTAGTTTGCCCATTGCTGTGCTAGACTCATACACCTTACCAACCGATCAGCGACTGTTGCTAGACTCATATACTTTACCAACCGATCAGCGACTGCCGCTAGACTCATACACCTTACCAACCGATCAGCGACTGCCGCTAGACTCATACACCTTACCAACCGATCAGCAACTGCCGCTAGACTCATACACCTTACCAACCGATCAGCGACTGCTGCTAGACTCATACACCTTACCATACACCTTACCAACCGATCAGCGACTGCTGCTAGACTCATATACCTTACCAACCGATCAGCGACTGCCGCTAGACTCATACACCTTACCAACCGATCAGCGACTGCCGCTAGACTCATACACCTTACCAACCGATCAGCGACTGCCGCTAGACTCATAAACCTTACCAACCGATCAGTGACTGCTGCTAGACTCTTACACCTTACCAACCAATCAGCGACTTCCGCTAAACTCATACACCTTACCCACCGATCAGCGACTGCTGCTAGACTCATACACCTTACCAATTGATCAGTGACTTCTGTTAGACTCATACACTTTACCAACCGATCAGCAACTGCCGCTAGACTCATACACCTTACCAACCGATCAGCGACTGCTGCTAGACTCATACACCTTACCAACCGATCAGCGACTGCTGCTAGACTCATACACCTTACCAATTGATCAGTGACTTCTGTTAGACTCATACACTTTACCAACCGATCAGCGACTGCCGCTAGACTCATACACATCACCAACCGATCAGCGACTGCCGCTAGACTCATACACCTTACCAACCGATCAGCAACTGCCGCTAGACTCATACACCTTACCAACCGATCAGCGACTGCTGCTAGACTCATACACCTTACCATACACCTTACCAACCGATCAGCGACTGCTGCTAGACTCATATACCTTACCAACCGATCAGCGACTGCCGCTAGACTCATACACCTTACCAACCGATCAGCGACTGCCGCTAGACTCATACACCTTACCAACCGATCAGCGACTGCCGCTAGACTCATAAACCTTACCAACCGATCAGTGACTGCTGCTAGACTCTTACACCTTACCAACCAATCAGCGACTGCCGCTAAACTCATACACCTTACCCACCGATCAGCGACTGCTGCTAGACTCATACACCTTACCAATTGATCAGTGACTTCTGTTAGACTCATACACTTTACCAACCGATCAGCAACTGCCGCTAGACTCATACACCTTACCAACCGATCAGCGACTGCTGCTAGACTCATACACCTTACCAACCGATCAGCGACTGCTGCTAGACTCATACACCTTACCAATTGATCAGTGACTTCTGTTAGACTCATACACTTTACCAACCGATCAGCGACTGCCGCTAGACTCATACACATCACCAACCGATCAGCGACTGCTGCTAGTCTCATACACCTTACCAACCGATCAGCGACTGTTGCTAGACTCATACACCTTACCAACCGATCAGCGACTGCTGCTAGACTCATACACCTTACCGACCGATCAGCGACTGCCACTAGACTCATACACCTTACCGACCAATCAGTGACTGCCACTAGACTCATACACCTTACCGACCAATCAGTGACTGCCACTAGACTCATACACCTTACCGACCAATCAGTGACTGCCACTAGACTCATACACCTTACCGACCGATCAGCGACTGCCGCTAGACTCATACACCTTACCAACCGATCAGCGACTGCCGCTAGACTCATACACCTTACCAACCGATCAGCGACTGCCGCTAGACTCATACACCTTACCAACCGATCAGCGACTGCCGCTAGACTCATACACCTTACCAACCGATCAGAGACTGCTGCTAGACTCATACACCTTACCAACCGATCAGTGACTGCTGCTAGACTCATACACCTTACCAACCGATCAGAGACTGCTGCTAGACTCATACACCTTACCAATCGATCAGTGACTGCTGCCCCTCTTTGCCAATCCCTTCACTGGCCTCTGCTCAGTGTCCTCCACCCCTCTCTGTCAATCCCTTCATTGTCTTCCACTAACCCAACATATAAAATTCAAATTACTAACCACAGCATACAAAACCATCCACAACACTGCCCCGGCTACATCACCAACCTCATTCACAGATATCGCTGGCTCCTCTCCTCCCACGATATCTTGCTCTCTAGCTCCCTCGTCACCTCCTCCTACACTCAACTCCAGGACTTCTCCAGAGCCTCTCCCATCCTCTGGAACTCCCTACCACTGTATGTATGGTCAGCCCCTCACCCTATCTGCCTTTAGGTGATCTTTGAAAACTCACTTCTTCAGGGAAGCCTACCCCACCCCCACCTAAGAACTGTACTTGAATCACCTCCACCAGATCATCCCCCGCAGCTATCACCTTTTATATCCCCTCCCCCTTCCTTCATATTGTAAGCTCCACGAGCCGAGCCCTCCTATTCCTTCTGTACTGCAAATGTATTGTATTTTACCGCCCCCCTTATATTGTACAGCGCTGCGCAGACTGTTGGCGCCATAAATCCTGTATAATAATAACCCCAGCTGGGAGTAAAGGGTGGAAATGGCTGGTGACCCCCAGATTTGGGCAATGATGTCATCACTATAAATGGATAAAACCCGCGCTATGTGTAACAACTCCAAACCTACAAAAACCTTCTAGCGGACTGCTGCTGTAACAAAGGGAAGGATTCCCTGTCATCTAGAAGAGCATTATGTGTCACAGCGCTGTCCTATTGTGTGTGCACAGAAATCATCACAAATACACTACAAATATGTGGAGACATTCAGAGATAAAGAGCTCGGGGCTCCAAATCCTATTCTCTGCACATCCACTGCTTCCACTTTACACCCACTTCATTGGTCTTATGGGGTTTATCAATAAATGAAGGAAACTGAACCGTGTGCAAATCCATCCACAACATAAAGTGCTTTGTGCTCAAGATGCTGCTCCCTGCACATCCACTGCTTCCACTTTACACCCACTTCATTCATCTCATCAGATTTGCTGCTATAGGAAATCATCTCAAATCCTGTGCAAATCCATGGAGACAGACAATATTGTGTGCTCAGTATAGTGTTCTCTGCAAGTCCACCGCTTCCACTTTGCATCTACTTCAATCACTCTCCACCCTTTACTCTGGGCTGGGGGCTTTGTATCCATATACCAGATGTTCTACAGGACTAAATCTGCAATCAATGTTACTGCAAAATCAAAGGGGCCAAAACCCCTCCCCCGAGCAGTCATATATTTCTGTCCCCCTTGGTGGGAGTGGAGGTGACCCCTCTATAAGGATCTACAGTCCATACACACCCAGCACAAGGCCGGGGTCACACTACCAGACGCTTCTTGGGGCTGCAGTTCCTCTGAGCTCCACAAGGTGGGGATTTCACTTCTACCCAGACAGGAAGTCTCTATGGAAGACAGACAGGAAGTGATGTCAGGTACAGACAGGAAGTGATGTCAGGTACAGACAGAATGTTCCAGGGGAGAGGTGAATCAGGAGGAAGCAGAGAGTCCACATTCCTGGATCTGGCAGCAGAGGAGGTAATACGTAGATGAACCCCTTCAGGGGGAGGAGTTGATGATAATATATTTGCCCCCAAAGCTGGCCTACATGGTTCAGTTTTATCGTTCAGCCAGCGGGATGACCATAAAAACTGAAGTGATTCCCCCATCCACACATTGGAGGTGGATGGGGGAATCCTCCCCGCTGCACTCTTGTATTCTGACAATGGGGGGACTCCTCCACTCTCAGAATACACAGATCAGCACTGAAGCTATTGGCTGCAGCCGCTGGGGGAGTGGCTTTTATCCAGCAGTGACCACACATGGATGGAAATGTGAGCGATCCCTGCTGAACCAGCTGAATTTCCATGGATCTATGGTCACCTTCAGTGACTTCCTCCCCTCCCCCTCATCTCCTTCATGATGGAAGTCATGCTGAGATCATCTCCCATTGGCTGAGCAATATTCTCATTTGTCTCTCAGCTCCTTCTTGCTATTCCTCGTCCTGCCTGTTGTTTCCTTGGATTGATTTTCTGTGTAGTGACCCCGGCTTGGTCTCTTGGATGCGCTTGTCTGTTGCTTGCCCTGACCTTTCTCCTGATTCCTGGATCTCCTCCTCATCTCTCCTCCATATCCTCTTACACAGCTTTTCTCCACACCTGCAGTGACCCTGGGGGGAGGAAACTTGGCACCAGCACGCCGCCAAATCCATCCCCACCATTAGGGGCTCTGGAGACAATTGTCTGCTATTTACACTCCGTTCCTCCGCACGTCACCTGATCACATGACAGCTTACTTCCACAGATTCCGGACAGATTTCTGGATGGTAAAGGTCAAAGTTCACTATTCAGTTTAGGAGAGGTAGGACACACCCAGGAACAAGGATTTGGTTTTCATGAGAGTCTCATATAGAGGACCCCTCAAGTCTCCCCATCCAAATGTCCCTCCATCCAGAGTCTATATGTCCTATGACATCACACTGACCTCACAGCTCCTCCTCCCAATGTCCCTCCAGCCAGAGTCAGGGAATCCTATGACATCACACTGACCTCACAGCTCCTCCTCCCAATGTCCCTCCATCCAGAGTCAGAGAATCCTATGACATCACACTGACCTCACAGCTTCTCCTCCCAATTACCCTCCAACCGGAGTCAGAGAATCCTATGACATCACACTGACCTCACAGCTCCTCCTCCCAATGTCCCTCCATCAGAGAATCCTATGACATCACACTGACCTCACAGCTCCTCCTCCCAATGTCCCTCCATCCAGAGTCAGAGAATCCTATGACATCACACTGACCTCACATCTCCTCCCCCTCAATGTCCCTCCATCCAGAGGCAGTGAATCCTATGACATCACACTGACCTCACAGCTCCTCCCCCCAATGTCCCTCCATCTGATTTTTTCTGATGCTCTTAGGATGTGGGGTCCCTTGGTATCCTCACATGTAAAGTGGGACTGTTGGTCCTGCGTTGTATGTAATGACATCAGAATGCTGCAACAAGCCTATACCCTGCGTAGTGTGGGGGTCCTGTGGGGGGGAATTATACCTCAGCCTGAAGTGGGGCTTTAATAAAATGGAGACCTGAATGGAGAGGTGAGGAGGATTCTGGGAATATCATTTGATGTGACTATTTGTGTTCAGATGTAGAGTTTTCCTCCTGTGAAGTCTGGAGATCATATGACATCACATTGCCTCCACCTCCCTCCCTGATAGAAGAGAGAAAGAAGAAGAAGATTCTAGAAGTCACCAGAGAGATCACTGAGCTGCTGACAGGAGAGGTGAGCGGTGCCGGGAATTCTGGGACATTCTCCAGTAACAGACAAGGGATGTGTCTGGATGGTGACTGTATCATTGTGTGTGTCAGGTTCCTATAAGGTGTCAGGGTGTCACTGTCTATTTCTCCATGGAGGAGTGGGAGTATTTAGAAGGACACAAGGATCTCTACAAGGACGTCATGATGGACAATCAGCCGCCCCTCACATCACCGGGTAAGAGGAGACTTTATTGTAAAGGAGAGAGCAGTACGGAGGATCCACCTAGATCCCCCATCATCTGATAAACACATAGAAACAATGGATTCAGTCAGTGTGTGTGTTTCCTACAGATGGATCCAGTCATGGGAACCCACCAGAGAGATGTCCCCGTCCTCTGTATTCCCGGGATTCCACACAGGAAGGTCACACCATCCCTCACCATCATCAGGTAGATGATGACAATTATTGGTAGTTGTGATTTATACACAGCATGTTTGTTACAATGAATGTTTTATTATATCTTTCAGAGTGGAATCCTCGGGGATGATAATATTGATGTTAAAGAAGAGTATAAAGAGGAGGATGAGGAGTATGGAGTGATGGAGGAGTTTTCAGAAGGACACAAGGATATGATGGAGCCACCTAATACCAGGAACCCACCAGAGAGATGTCCCCGTCCTCTGTATTCCCGGGATTCCACACAGGAAGGTCACACCATCCCTCACTATTGCAAGGTTGGTGGGATGGAGCATCTAGAACATGGACTTGTGGAGATGATGTGTGGATATTTTATGTGACTAAAAAGCTCATATTTTACAGATGATATTTTCTCTCATTTCCTTGATTTAGAGTGGAGATCCAATCGATATAGAATTTGAGGTGAAAGCAGAAGAAGAAGAGGCGTATGTGAGGGATGATCAGCAGTCTATGGAGGAGGATGGAATAACGGGGACATTTATAGAGGAGGACACTCCTACAGAGATCAGCACAGGTGGGTCATGAACACTAAATCCATTCCTCCACCCATACTGCTCACTGATTGGTCCAGAGTAGGGCGGGGACTGGGTGATATCAGCCTGTAATCCCCTGGTCACTTTCCTGAGCTGTGTTCCCCGTCCTGTATTCCTGGATTTCTCTCGGATAATCTTCCTTCTCTGTGCTGCAGACACAATTTATGTATCTAGACTGGATTTATGGAGGTTCTGGGGTTCAGCTGGCAGAAAAATGTTCATTTTCACCATAAGTGTTACTAGACCTAGGCACCTGGGGTGTGAGTCTTGTATCTTTATCCCCATGCCCGGGTCTAGTAATATCTCTGACAGATCAATTCTCCCAGGGTTCCTTGCTCTGTGGTCTGCTGGCTGTGCCGGGTGGAGGGATATGTCTGTAGTGTCTCAGACCCAAGTCACTGAGTGCAGTCTCAGGAGATGGGAGGCAGCGGTGTGGGATCTCTGCAACTTGTCTACAGGAAACATTTAATCTTCCATTGATTGCTGAATACCAATATTATGAGTCCTGACCCTTACACTGTATAATTTATATTGTATATTACATACTGCTGACCCCCACACTATGTACTTCTTGTGTTGGGAAGATGGCGATGAGTGATAGAGGGGGTGGGGCCCCTCGTCCTATAATCCCCTCATCACTGTCCCTCCTATAAAAGACAGTTCTGGTTGTTTCCTCACTCTCTGACTAAGGTCCATGAATAAAGAAATGACCTGGTAGGAGATCAGAGGAGCCATTTCCTAGTTCCCTTGAGGGTGGAATTGTAAGCTCCTCAGAGACCAAGCTGCCTGATGTGGGCGGAGTCCTGGTTTGGGGGAACCAATCAGCTCCTGTCTAGTAATCCTCTTTGTCTTTGTATTTTAGTACATTGCCGGGAGATGAGGAAAACCTCCGAGGATTGTCTCACTTTGTCTCCAGACTGGAAAGTAGAAGATGAGGACATCACACAGTATAGTCCAGGAGAAAACCCGGCTCCCTCCAATGTCCATCCGGCACCACCCAGTGTAGATGGACCATCAGATTCCTTGTATCCTGAGGACCCTCAGACTGTGCGGGACCGGGCCGGCCTTCCAACAGGGAAGAGGTTCTCCTGTACTGAGTGCGAGAAGGGTTTCCATTTTAAATCCCATCTAAATATTCATAAAAGATCTCACACGGGGGAAAAACCATATTCTTGTCCTGAGTGCGGGAAATGTTTTTCACATAAGGGCAATCTTAACACACATCAGAGATCTCACACAGGGGAGAAGCCGTATTCCTGTCCTGAGTGTGGGAAATGTTTTTCACATAAGTCACATCTTGACACACATTACAGATCTCACACGGGAGAGAAGTTGTATTCCTGTCCTGAGTGCGGGAAATGTTTTTCACATAAGCGCAACCTTGACACACATCAGAGATCTCACACCGGGAATAAGCCATATTTTTGCCCTGAGTGCGGGAGATGTTTTTCACAGAAGTCCGGTCTTTACAAACATCTGAGATCTCACACGGGGGAGAAGCCGTATTCCTGTCCAGAGTGTGGGAAATGTTTTCCACATATTTCCGGCCTTTACAGACATCAAAGATTTCACACGGGGGAGAAGCCACATTCCTGTCCTGAGTGTGGGAAACTTTTTTCAGACAAGTCCCATCTTTACACACACCAGAGATCTCACACAGGAGAAAAGCCATATTCCTGTCCAGAGTGTGGGAAATGTTTCTCAGACATGTCCTATCTTTACACACATCAGAGATGTCACACCGGGGAGAAGCCATATTGCTGTCCTGAGTGCGGGAAATGTTTTGCACAAAAAACAGATCTTGTCAAACATGAAAGGTCTCACACAGGCGAGAAGTCATATTCCTGTCCTGAGTGTGGGAAATGTTTTTCAGAGACGTCCAGTCTTTACACACATCAGAGGTCTCACACAGGGGAGAAGCCGTATTCCTGTCCTGAGTGTGGGAAATGTTTTTCAGTGAAGTCCCATCTTTATAAACATCAGAGATCTCACACGGGGAAGAAGCCGTATTCCTGTCCTGAGTGTGGGAAATGTTTTTTAGATAAGTCCAATCTTAACAAGCATCAGAGATCTCACACGGGTGAGAAGCCGTATTCCTGTCCTGAGTGCGGGAAATGTTTTTCAGACAAGTCCAATCTTTCCACACATCAGAGATCTCACATGGGGGAGAAGCCGTATTTCTGTCATGAGTGCGGGAAATGTTTTTCACAAAAGTCCCATCTTTCCACACATCAGAGATCTCACACAGGGGAGAAACCATATTTTTGTCTTCAGTGCGGGAAATGTTTTTCACAGACATCCCATCTTTATAAACATCAGAGATCTCACATGGGGGAGAAGCCACTTTCCTGTCCTGAGTGAGGGAAATGTTCCTCACTGAAGTCCTGTCTTCCTGTACATCAGGGGTCCCACACAACCCTGGAGGTGTATTAGTGCCTTGAGTGCGGGAAATGTCTTCTAGATGAATGTTGCTGGACATCCCAGCTCTCATGTGGGGAAGAAGCACACCCTGATATACACCTCAGATATACTCCATGGCTGATCTTCATCATGGAAGGAACAGTTCATAAGGAGATGAGAGGTCCCCAAAGACATGGATGAAGTGTGGGACCGTGTCGGCCATTGATGGCAGGAGAAGAATAAAAATGGAGTCCTGCCCTGTGATTCAGGAATCTCCAGCAAGGCTCCCACTTTCCATTCATCACACATCTGCATCAGAGGCTGGTCATCAGCTCTGAGGAAAGGGATTCATCCCCGAAACACGTCAGCCATTTGACCGCACTGACAGTGAGGACACCTTACCTGGCGTTGTGGCCATCAATGCTTTTTAGATACATGCTTCGTCTGGAAGTGTTTTGTATTTTGTAGTCCTTACAATAAACCTTGGATAATGCACTAGGTGTGTGCGCCTCCTGTTTTCTCTTTATCCTGCCCTGTGATTGGCTGAGTACATTTGTGGTGGGAGATTTCACAAACACTTGGAGGTCTATTATTCATACTTTGTGGACAAATGTTCCAAGCGCTCATTAGGCCCACAGTTGGAGGTGAGGATAATACTTTCATGGTGGGGGATCACTGAAGAGGTGGGTGGTAATAAAATGTCCCAATTCTAGGAGAGTGACTGATGGTGTACACATGGAAGCAATGGAATTGTGTGTATACCGGGAATGAAGGAGTGATTGGTGAATGCACATATGGGGACTTTCCCGTGTCTTTCTCCATACATGTTTCTTCTTGTATGTTTTCCATGATACAAATGTCTGTGTATATGATCGGCACATGATGGTCTGTCTATGATAAACGTTTCATTGATCTGATCATTTCCATGGTGATTGTGGACACATTGTGATTGGTTGATGGGGGATGGAAAGCACAGAGAGCAGGAAGTAGAGCGCCATCCTTTCTACCTTTCTCTATTCCTAGTTCAGATTTGTAGCAGAAATCCCCAACATGTAGCAATACACGGACAATTGATATCAGACAATGAGGCAGAGGAAGGCCAATCATGAAGCTGGGGGTGGTGCAGCATAGACTGGAACAGGGTCCTCCAGGAGTGCAGCTCACACTGCGGGCAGAACTCCTCCTACTGGGACATTCAGGCTTCACACAGCTACAGCTGCACTCCCGGGACTGCCACGCCTGGACTGTATATGGGGCGGGTGTGGAGGGATGAGCAGGGATTGGCTAATGGAAAGTGGGAGCATCTCTGAGTTACCGATGGATATTCAGTATATGGAGATCAAGGAGAGTTCATCTTCTGCCGGCTATAGATGGGGCCCTTCAACAGTTGGAGTATAGGGGATGATCATGACTGGGTCAAATCTGCAGAGAAGATGGAGCAATGGGATCTCCTTGGATGAAGTGGGGTAGAGGTGTCTGCTAGCAGTGTCCACGTGTGAGAAGTAGAGTGGAGGTGGGGGAGGGTAGAGGTGTCTGCTAGCGGTGTCCACGTGTGAGAAGTAGAGGGAAAGTGGGAGAGGGTGAAGGTGTCTGCTAGCAGTGTCCACTTGTGAGAAGTAGAGAGGAAAGTGGGGGAGGGTAGAGGTGTCTGCTAGCGGTGTCCACGTGTGAGAAGTAGAGGGAAAGTGGGGGAGGGTAGAGGTGTCTGCTAGTGGTGTCAACAAGTGAGAAGTAGAGGGGAAGTGGGGGAGGGTAGAGGTGTCTGCTAGCAGTGTCCACGTGTGAGAAGTAGAGTGGAGGTGGGGGAGGGTAGAGGTGTCTGCCAGCTGTGTTCATGTGTGAGAAGTAGAGGGGAAGTGGGGGAGGGTAAAGGTGTCTGCCAGCTGTGTTCATGTGTGAGAAGTAGAGGGGAAGTGGGGGAGGGTAAAGGTTAGAGATGAGCGAAGAAATGAAAAATTCGATTCGACTGATTCGGCGAATTCGTGGACAATATTCGATTCGAGTCGAATAAATTCGCTGTGAATTTAACTTAAAAAAGGGTGTTTCTAGGCTTCAGAGAGACTTAATATTAGTGCAGAACACTGTACCTTTAATTTAAATGCCCTTGGAGTCTGCTGGGGAAGAGAAATAATACTGTCAGTCAGTATGACATGCAGATGAGTGCCGTCGATCTTAGAATCACCGCACACTTCACTCATTTGGGCAGTCACGGGGCCAAAACCAGAGTGTGGAGCCACAGTGTGGCGGTGGAGGCAGCAGCAATGGGAGGCCATACAGCACCCTATGACAAAAATGGAAACCACCAGCAGTGTGAGGAGACCTGAAAGTGGCACATGGCAGAGTGTGGCGATAGAGACAGCAGCAATGGGAGGCCGTACAGGGACCCATGACACACTCTGGACCTGGCAGCAGCATGAGGAGGCGGTACAGGGGCCCATGGCAGATTACGGGCCTGGCAGCAGCATGAGGAGTCGGTACAGGGGCCCATGGCAGATTACGGGCCTGGCAGCAGCAATGGGAGGCCGTACAGGGACCCATGACACACTCTGGACCTGGCAGCAGCATGGGGAGGCGGTACAGGGGCCCATGACAGATTACGGGCCTGGCAGCAGCATGAGGAGTCGGTACGGGGGCCCATGACACACTCTGGACCTGGCAGCAGCATGAGGAGGCGGTACAGGGGCGCATGACAGATTACGAGCCTGGCAGCAGCAACTTGGACAGGAGGACGTTCAGCTTCTGCACCGTCGGGTGCGTGCTCGCAAACTGTTGTCTCTTGGAAACGGATTCCAAGAAAGACTGCTGACGGAATCCGTGAAGAGGAGTAGCAGGAGAAGGAGCATCTGAACGAGCGGAATATGCCAACAAGCGACAACAGTGGCCCATGACAGATTACGGGCCTGGCAGCAGCATGAGGAGTCGGTACGGGGGCCCATGGCAGATTACGGGCCTGGCAGCAGCTATGGGAGGCCCGTAATCTGCCAGCACCCTATGACAAAAAATGGAACCCACCAGCAGTGTGAGGAGACCTGAAAGTGGCACATGGCAGAGTGTGGCGATGGAGACAGCAGCAATGGGAGGCCGTACAGGGACCCATGAGAGACTCTGGACCTGGCAGCAGCATGAGGAGGCGGTATAGGGGCCCATGGCAGATTAGGGGCCTGGCAGCAGCTATGGGAGGCCCGTAATCTGCCAGCACCCTATGACAAAAAATGGAACACACCAGCAGTGTGAGGAGACCTGAAAGTGGCACATGGCAGAGTGTGGCGATGGAGGCAGCAGCAATGGGAGGCCGTACAGGGACCCATGAGAGACTCTGGACTTGGCAGCAGCATGAGGAGGCGGTATAGGGGCCCATGGCAGATTAGGGGCCTGGCAGCAGCTATGGGAGGCCCGTAATCTGCCAGCACCCTATGACAAAAAATGGAACACACCAGCAGTGTGAGGAGACCTGAAAGTGGCACATGTTTGGGGCATGATTCATGGCGGATTTAGTCAGTTGTGTCAGGAACTGGTGGTTTGAAATCCAGACTAATCCACGCCTGATTCATTTTCACAAACGTGAGTCTCTCCACACTTTGGGTGGACAGTCGTGTCCTCCGCGGAGTTGCAATACCTCCTGCCGCACTAAACACGCGCTCCGATGCCACGCTACTGGCCGGGCATGACAGCCTTTCAAGGGCAAATTCAGCTAGTTGGGGCCAAAGGTCAAGTTTCGTTGCCCAGTAGTCAAGGGGATTGTCTACCTCGGTTGGCAGGGTGCTGTCCAAGTAGGCCTAAGCCTGTTGTTTGAGGTCCTGCTCCAGGTCCACCTGATGCTGCTGCTGCTGCTGCGGCTGGTTAGTAGTTTCCTCACTGCGCTGGTGAAGAAAGCTACTCATCATCGACTGCAGACTGAGGCAGCCGCTGCTGGTGGAGCTGCCACTGCTCCTACCACCCCACCCCTCCCCTGCTGCCATGGCAGCGGAACACGAGCGCACAGGGCCCACAGTGTCTGAGGATGGACGTTGGCGCAGACAGGCAGAGACCAGCTGACTACATAGGTGTTTTTTATAGTACGTTATTTTGGCCTCCCTCTCAGCAGGTGTGAAAAAGGCCACCATTTTTGAACGGTAGCGAGGGTCCAACAAGGTGGACAGCCAAAAGTCATCCCTCTGTCTGATGGTTATTATTCGGCTGTCGCTACGCAAGCAACCGAGCATGCTATGGGCCATTTGTGCCAAGGAATGCGAGGGACTCCCTGCCTCCATCTCCACAGCATACTGCCACGGTGCGTCTAGGTCCTCTGTCTCCTCTTCCTCCTCCTCTACCAGATGCTCCTGCTCCTCCACTCCTGTCCGCTGAGTGGAAAAACCACCCATTTCACTCAATAATTCCTGAGCACCAATGTCCTCCTCTACCTCCTCCTCTTCTTCCAGTCCTGCCCCCACAGGGGCCATGTGGCGTTGAGATCTGTGCGCCACGTCTACCGCACCCTGACCAGCCATTGTTAACAGCATTTGTTCCAGGACGTGCAACAGAGGAATGACGTCGTTCATCCCATAGTCCTGCCGACTCACGAATAGCGTGGCCTCCTCAAAGGGCCTGAGCAAGCGGCAGGTGTCACGCATGAGCTGCCAATGGCTGACATCTAAGTTACACAGGGAGTACCTTTATCTGCTTTTAACATCAGGAAATCTGTGATGGCCTTTTGCTGTTCGTAAAGGCGGTCTAACATATGTAGGGTTGAATTCCACCTTGTTGCAACGTCACAGCATGAGGAGTCGGTATAGGGGCCCATGGCAGATTAGGGGCCTGGCAGCAGTTATGGGAGGCCCATAATCTGCCAGCACCCTATGACAAAAAATGGAACACACCAGCAGTGTGAGGAGACCTGAAAGTGGCACATGGCAGAGTGTGGCGATGGAGACAGCAGCAATGGGAGGCCGTACAGGGACCCATGAGAGACTCTGGACCTGGCAGCAGCATGAGGAGGCGGTATATAGGGGCCTACGGCAGATTAGGGGCCTGGCAGCAGCTATAGGAGGCCCGTAATCTGCCAGCACCCTATGTCAAAAAATTCAACACACCAGCAGTGTGTGAGGAGACCTGAAAGTGGCACATGGCAGAGTGTGGCGATGGAGACAGCAGCAATGGGAGGCCGTACAGGGACCCATGACAGACTCTGGACTTGGCAGCAGCATGAGGAGGCGGTATATAGGGGCTTATGGCAGATTAGGGGCCTGGCAGCAGCTATAGGAGGCCCGTAATCTGCCAGCACCCTATGTCAAAAAATTCAACACACCAGCAGTGTGAGGAGACCTGAAAGTGGCACATGGCAGAGTGTGGCGATGGAGACAGCAGCAATGGGAGGCCGTACAGGGACCCATGACAGACTCTGAACTTGGCAGCAGCATGAGGAGGCGGTATATAGGGGCCCATGGCAGATTAGGGGCCTGGCAGCAGCTATAGGAGGCCCGTAATCTGCCAGCACCCTATGTCAAAAAATTTAACACACCAGCAGTGTGAAGAGACCTGAAAGTGGCACATGGCAGCAGAGTGTGGCGATGGAGACAGCAGCAATGGGAGGCCGTACAGGGACCCATGAGAGACTCTAGACTTGGCAGCAGCATGAGGAGGCGGTATATAGGGGCCCATGGCAGATTAGGGGCCTGGCAGCAGCTATGTGAGGCCCGTAATCTGCCTGCACCCTATGTCAAAAAATTAAACACACCAGCAGTGTGAAGAGACCTGAAAGTGGCACATGGCATGAGAGACTCTGGACCTGGCAGCAGCAGGAGGAGGCGGTATAGGGGCCCATGGCTGATTAGGGGCCTGGCAGCAGCTATGTGAGGCCCGTTATCTTGCAGCACCCTATGTCAAAAAATTTAACACACCAGCAGTGTGAAGAGACCTGAAAGTGGCACATGGCAGCAGAGTGTGGCGATGGAGACAGCAGCAATGGGAGGCCGTACAGGGACCATGACAGACTCTGGACTTGGCAGCAGCATGAGGAGGCGGTATATAGGGGCCCATGGCAGATTAGGGGCCTGGCAGCAGCTATGTGAGGCCCGTTATCTTGCAGCACCCTATGTCAAAAAATTTAACACACCAGCAGTGTGAAGAGACCTGAAAGTGGCACATGGCAGCAGAGTGTGGCGATGGAGACAGCAGCAATGGGAGGCCGTACAGGGACCCATGAGAGACTCTGGACCTGGCAGCAGCAGGAGGAGGTGGTATATAGGGGCCCATGGCAGATTAGGGGCCTGGCAGCAGCTATGTGAGGCCCGTAATCTGCCTGCACCCTATGTCAAAAAATTTAACACACCAGCAGTGTGAAGAGACCTGAAAGTGGCACATGGCAGCAGAGTGTGGCGATGGAGACAGCAGCAATGGGAGGCCGTACAGGGACCATGACAGACTCTGGACTTGGCAGCAGCATGAGGAGGCGGTATATAGGGGCCCATGGCAGATTAGGGGCCTGGCAGCAGCTATAGGAGGCCCGTAATCTGCCAGCACCCTATGTCAAAAAATTTAACACACCAGCAGTGTGAAGAGACCTGAAAGTGGCACATGGCAGCAGAGTGTGGCGATGGAGACAGCAGCAATGGGAGGCCGTACAGGGACCCATGAGAGACTCTAGACTTGGCAGCAGCATGAGGAGGCGGTATATAGGGGCCCATGGCAGATTAGGGGCCTGGCAGCAGCTATGTGAGGCCCGTAATCTGCCTGCACCCTATGTCAAAAAATTAAACACACCAGCAGTGTGAAGAGACCTGAAAGTGGCACATGGCATGAGAGACTCTGGACCTGGCAGCAGCAGGAGGAGGCGGTATAGGGGCCCATGGCTGATTAGGGGCCTGGCAGCAGCTATGTGAGGCCCGTTATCTTGCAGCACCCTATGTCAAAAAATTTAACACACCAGCAGTGTGAAGAGACCTGAAAGTGGCACATGGCAGCAGAGTGTGGCGATGGAGACAGCAGCAATGGGAGGCCGTACAGGGACCATGACAGACTCTGGACTTGGCAGCAGCATGAGGAGGCGGTATATAGGGGCCCATGGCAGATTAGGGGCCTGGCAGCAGCTATGTGAGGCCCGTTATCTTGCAGCACCCTATGTCAAAAAATTTAACACACCAGCAGTGTGAAGAGACCTGAAAGTGGCACATGGCAGCAGAGTGTGGCGATGGAGACAGCAGCAATGGGAGGCCGTACAGGGACCCATGACAGACTCTGAACTTGGCAGCAGCATGAGGAGGCGGTATATAGGGGCCCATGGCAGATTAGGGGCCTGGCAGCAGCTATAGGAGGCCCGTAATCTGCCAGCACCCTATGTCAAAAAATTTAACACACCAGCAGTGTGAAGAGACCTGAAAGTGGCACATGGCAGCAGAGTGTGGCGATGGAGACAGCAGCAATGGGAGGCCGTACAGGGACCATGACAGACTCTGGACTTGGCAGCAGCATGAGGAGGCGGTATATAGGGGCCCATGGCAGATTAGGGGCCTGGCAGCAGCTATGTGAGGCCCGTTATCTTGCAGCACCCTATGTCAAAAAATTTAACACACCAGCAGTGTGAAGAGACCTGAAAGTGGCACATGGCAGCAGAGTGTGGCGATGGAGACAGCAGCAATGGGAGGCCGTACAGGGACCCATGACAGACTCTGAACTTGGCAGCAGCATGAGGAGGCGGTATATAGGGGCCCATGGCAGATTAGGGGCCTGGCAGCAGCTATGTGAGGCCCGTAATCTGCCTGCACCCTATGTCAAAAAATTTAACACACCAGCAGTGTGAAGAGACCTGAAAGTGGCACATGGCAGCAGAGTGTGGCGATGGAGACAGCAGCAATGGGAGGCCGTACAGGGACCATGACAGACTCTGGACTTGGCAGCAGCATGAGGAGGCGGTATATAGGGGCCCATGGCAGATTAGGGGCCTGGCAGCAGCTATGTGAGGCCCGTTATCTTGCAGCACCCTATGTCCAAAAATTTAACACACCAGCAGTGTGAAGAGACCTGAAAGTGGCACATGGCAGCAGAGTGTGGCGATGGAGACAGCAGCAATGGGAGGCCGTACAGGGACCCATGAGAGACTCTGGACCTGGCAGCAGCAGGAGGAGGTGGTATATAGGGGCCCATGGCAGATTAGGGGCCTGGCAGCAGCTATGTGAGGCCCGTAATCTGCCTGCACCCTATGTCAAAAAATTTAACACACCAGCAGTGTGAAGAGACCTGAAAGTGGCACATGGCAGCAGAGTGTGGCGATGGAGACAGCAGCAATGGGAGGCCGTACAGGGACCATGACAGACTCTGGACTTGGCAGCAGCATGAGGAGGCGGTATATAGGGGCCCATGGCAGATTAGGGGCCTGGCAGCAGCTATGTGAGGCCCGTTATCTTGCAGCACCCTATGTCAAAAAATTTAACACACCAGCAGTGTGAAGAGACCTGAAAGTGGCACATGGCAGCAGAGTGTGGCGATGGAGACAGCAGCAATGGGAGGCCGTACAGGGACCCATGAGAGACTCTAGACTTGGCAGCAGCATGAGGAGGCGGTATATAGGGGCCCATGGCAGATTAGGGGCCTGGCAGCAGCTATGTGAGGCCCGTTATCTTGCAGCACCCTATGTCAAAAAAATTTAACACACCAGCAGTGTGAAGAGACCTGAAAGTGGCACATGGCAGCAGAGTGTGGCGATGGAGACAGCAGCAATGGGAGGCCGTACAGGGACCCATGAGAGACTCTGGACCTGGCAGCAGCAGGAGGAGGTGGTATATAGGGGCCCATGGCAGATTAGGGGCCTGGCAGCAGCTATGTGAGGCCCGTAATCTGCCTGCACCCTATGTCAAAAAATTTAACACACCAGCAGTGTGAAGAGACCTGAAAGTGGCACATGGCAGCAGAGTGTGGCGATGGAGACAGCAGCAATGGGAGGCCGTACAGGGACCATGACAGACTCTGGACTTGGCAGCAGCATGAGGAGGCGGTATATAGGGGCCCATGGCAGATTAGGGGCCTGGCAGCAGCTATGTGAGGCCCGTTATCTTGCAGCACCCTATGTCCAAAAATTTAACACACCAGCAGTGTGAAGAGACCTGAAAGTGGCACATGGCAGCAGAGTGTGGCGATGGAGACAGCAGCAATGGGAGGCCGTACAGGGACCCATGAGAGACTCTGGACCTGGCAGCAGCAGGAGGAGGTGGTATATAGGGGCCCATGGCAGATTAGGGGCCTGGCAGCAGCTATGTGAGGCCCGTAATCTGCCTGCACCCTATGTCAAAAAATTTAACACACCAGCAGTGTGAAGAGACCTGAAAGTGGCACATGGCAGCAGAGTGTGGCGATGGAGACAGCAGCAATGGGAGGCCGTACAGGGACCATGACAGACTCTGGACTTGGCAGCAGCATGAGGAGGCGGTATATAGGGGCCCATGGCAGATTAGGGGCCTGGCAGCAGCTATGTGAGGCCCGTTATCTTGCAGCACCCTATGTCAAAAAATTTAACACACCAGCAGTGTGAAGAGACCTGAAAGTGGCACATGGCAGCAGAGTGTGGCGATGGAGACAGCAGCAATGGGAGGCCGTACAGGGACCCATGAGAGACTCTAGACTTGGCAGCAGCATGAGGAGGCGGTATATAGGGGCCCATGGCAGATTAGGGGCCTGGCAGCAGCTATGTGAGGCCCGTTATCTTGCAGCACCCTATGTCAAAAAATTTAACACACAGCAGTGTGAAGAGACCTGAAAGTGGCACATGGCAGCAGAGTGTGGCGATGGAGACAGCAGCAATGGGAGGCCGTACAGGGACCCATGAGAGACTCTGGACCTGGCAGCAGCAGGAGGAGGTGGTATATAGGGGCCCCATGGCAGATTAGGGGCCTGGCAGCAGCTATGTGAGGCCCGTAATCTGCCTGCACCCTATGTCAAAAAATTTAACACACCAGCAGTGTGAAGAGACCTGAAAGTGGCACATGGCAGCAGAGTGTGGCGATGGAGACAGCAGCAATGGAGGCCGTACAGGGACCCATGAGAGACTCTGGACCTGGCAGCAGCAGGAGGAGGCGGTATATAGGGGCCTATGGCAGATTAGGGGCCTGGCAGCAGCTATAGGAGGCCCGTAATCTGCCAGCACCCTATGTCAAAAAATTCAACACACCAGCAGTGTGAGGAGACCTGAAAGTGGCACATGTTTGAGGCATGATTCATGGCGGATTTAGTCAGTTGTGTCAGGAACTGGTGGTTTGAAATCCAGACTAATCCACGCCTGATTCATTTTCACAAACGTGAGTCTCTCCACACTTTGGGTGGACAGTCGTGTCCTCCGCGGAGTTACAATACCTCCTGCCGCACTAAACACGCGCTCCGATGCCACGCTACTGGCCGGGCATGACAGCCTTTCAAGGGCAAATTCAGCTAGTTGGGGCCAAAGGTCAAGTTTCGTTGCCCAGTAGTCAAGGGGATTGTCTACCTCGGTTGGCAGGGTGCTGTCCAAGTAGGCCCAAGCCTGTTGTTTGAGCTCCTGCTCCAGGTCCACCTGATGCTGCTGCTGCTGCTGCGGCTGGTTAGTAGTTTCCTCACTGCGCTGGTGAAGAAAGCTACTCATCATCGACTGCAGACTGAGGCAGCCGCTGCTGGTGGAGCTGCCACTGCTCCTACCACCCCACCCCTCCCCTGCTGCCATGCCAGCGGAACGCGAGCGCACAGGCCCACAGTGTCTGAGGATGGACGTTGGCGCACAAAGGCAGAGACCAACTGACTACATAGGTGGTTTTTATAGTACGTAATTTTGGCCTCCCTCTCAGCAGGTGTGAAAAAGGCCACCATTTTGGACCGGTAGCGAGGGTCCAACAAGGTGGACAGCCAAAAGTCATCCCTCTGTCTGATGGTTATTATTCGGCTGTCGCTACGCAAGCAACCGAGCATGCTATGGGCCATTTGTGCCAAGGAATGCCGAGGGACTCCCTGCCTCCATCTCCACAGCATACTGCCACGGTGCGTCTGGGTCCTCTGTCTCCTCCTCCTCCTCCTCTACCAGATGCTCCTGCTCCTCCACTCCTGTCCGCTGAGTGGAAAAACCACCCATTTCACTCAATAATTCCTGAGCACAAATGTCCTCCTCTACCTCCTCCTCTTCTTCCTGTCCTGCCCCCACAGGGGTCATGTGGCGTTGAGATCTGTGCGCCACGTCTACCGCACCCTGACCAGCCCATTGTTAACAGCATTTGTTCCAGGACGTGCAACAGAGGAATGACGTCGTTCATCCCATAGTCCTGCCGACTCACGAATAGCGTGGCCTCCTCAAAGGGCCTGAGCAAGCGGCAGGTGTCACGCATGAGCTGCCAATGGCTGACATCTAAGTTACACAGGGGAGTACCTTTATCCGCTTGTAACATCAGGAAATCGGTGATGGCCTTTCGCTGCTCGTAAAGGCGGTCTAACATGTGTAGGGTTGAATTCCACCTTGTTGCAACGTCGCAGATCAGGCGATGCTGTGGAATTCCGTTCTGCCGCTGCAGCTCAATGAGGGTGTTCTTTGCGGTGTAGGAATGGCTGAAATGCATGCACAGTTACGTGACATTTTAAGGATGTCTTGCAGTGGGATGGTGGATTTTAGGAACCGCTTGACAACCAGATTGAACACGTGAGCCATGCATGGCGCATGGCACAACCTTCCTTGACGCAGAGCAGACACCATGTTCTTTCCGTTGTCAGTCAACATGGTTCCGATTTTTAGTTTGCGCGGAGACAGCCATCTGTCGATTTCTCTGTTCATTACACTCAGCAGTTCCTCCCCTGTGTGACTACGTTCGCCAAGGCATACCAGGTGCAGCACAGCGTGACACCGTTGCGCCCTGCACATGTGATATGCCGGTCGGGTAATGGGACTTGGCACGGGGGTGGCGGCTGAGGACACGGCGGAAAAAAGAGGTGGTAGAGGCGGACATGCTTGCTGGACCAAGGACGTGCAAACGTGGAGGCAAAAGCGTCGTGACCTGTCCAAGTTGCTGGTGCGGCTGTGCCGGCACCACGTTCACCCAGTGGGCCGTAAATGACATGTACTGTCCCTGACCGTAGTTACAGCTCCACACGTCGGCGCTGCCGTGCACTTTGGCAGAGACCGACATGCTCAAAGACTGGCCCACCATCTCTTCTACATGTGAATGCAGGGCTGGCACTGCCTTTTGGGCAAAGAAATGACGGCTTGGCACTCTCCACCGCGGCGCGGCACAAGCCATCATTTCTCGGAAAGGTGCTGAGTCCACCAGTTGGAAAGGGAGGGACTGCAGCACCAGCAACTTGGACAGGAGGACGTTCAGCTTTTGCACCGTCGGGTGCGTGCTCGCAAACTGTTGTCTCTTGGATACGGATTCCAAGAAAGACTGTTGACGGAATCCGAGAAGAGGAGTAGCAGGAGAAGGAGCATCTGAACGAGCGGAAGATGCCAATGAGCGACAACTCCCCTCAGCAGAGGTGTTGGAGCCTTGACTGGCTGATAGAGGGCGATTGACGACGTCGGGTGACGGAGCAAGTAACGGAGCGGGTGATGGAGCGGGGGCTGGGGCAGGCAGAACCGCCGTATGTTTATCACGGTTTTCCCAGGCCACCGAATGGTGACGCTGCATATGCTGACGCAACGCTGTAGTCCCAACATGGGCCCCCT